>NW_006443569.1:1040246-1056807 GCF_000325575.1 Pteropus alecto | reverse complement strand
GAAAATAAAGATTTCAACTTAAAAGTCACTCTCCCACTCACTACTCTTATAACTATGTTTGACTAGATTTAGATTTATCATTCTGCCTTTAATTTTTGGTTGCTAAATATAAAAATACCCCAATATACACAGTATATAAGCTTTGTTCTTCTGGGGGGTCAACTTGTTCTTACTGACTTGGTCTTACTCATGAGTGTACTATTTCTGTTATCGTAATTATTTCCTAGATGCTGACTCTGTAATGTCCTTGATTGAAAGAGATTAAAAGGGAAGCCAGTTATATTTAAGAAAACATTTATTATAACAGTAATATTTGAGTCTACTGAGACAGGAGGAAAGAAATTCCACTATATATAAAAATAATAATTTAGGGACAATTTTGCCTTAAATAAGGACCCCTCCACTCTATTGAAAATTAAGAAGAGCTCCTTTATGTTCACTGAGTTAAAAAAAAATTCAAGAGAGCTCCTAAAAGTTTAACTAATTAAAAAACACATAGATGGTAATGGGAGATGTTTTTCTGAGTCTTTATAACTTTAGGTGCAATCTAGAAAAAGAAGCCTTTGATAAATTGAATTAACATTTTCAAAACATTTAACTTATGAGTATCAAGTATTTGAAAATTCTAAAATGTCCAAAGATACTTTTAAAATTTTTTAGAAAAGCTTAACTGAAATTGCCAGACCCTGTTATTTTTTAATGACTAAAATTTTCAGTAGTCTGACAAGTATCAGTGACTGCTCAAGCTCCATTGTTAACAATAAACAATTGTCTATTACTACACAACGCCATAAGTAATGTCATCTAGCAAGTGCTAAAGGTCGAGAACTGAGGAGCAATCTTTTCTGTTACTATAACACAACATTTTTCACATTCATTTCATATGAATGAACAATGTCTTCATTGTTATCCTGAACACTAATTTAGTGTTGTATTTTTTTGCTTGTGTCAAAGAGTGTCAAAATATTGTTCTTTTAATACATGAAAGTATTTGCATAGAGCTTTATTACTGATCTTTAGATGTTAGCCAGAGGCAAAATAAAACAGAGAAGCTCCAGTTGGGAAATCTCGCTAGCATTGAAAAGCAAGAGTCTTTAACATATTCTGCTTTTCTGCCAATTTTTCCCCCAAGTATACAATGGTTTATTTGCCTCACGACTGGTGAAATTAAAAGCAATTTAGGATACCACAAAACAATACTTCAACTATGAGACACAAGGATTTTGTTTCTCTAAAAATGAAACAGAAAGTTTGCAAGGAGGAATACAAAAACTCTAAGAAGAATTTCTAAGATCCTGACATGAATTAAAACACAATACCATATAAACCGATTACAGAAAAGCCAAGAAGCACAGTATGTTTCAACAACCAGCTGAGAAACATATGGGCAATTTTTATTAACTTACGCCTTTCTGTATCATCTTGTCATTAAATGCTCAACTGCCTGTAATTGTTTGCATTTATCTCAGTTAAGAAAATTAAAGCTACTACATTTTCTGTCTCTTCAAAGCTGAAGAGCCCACAACCAGGTATCTGATGAGGTTTTCAATTGTTTTTTCCCTCCTTAACACTAATTATCTTGCCATTGTAGTACTGCATGAAAAGACAAAATGCCCTTTCACAGAAGAGCAAGCTCCTGCCGATGGGTTACTCACTACGAAACTGAAGGGCTGTGCCCTGGTTGCAGTCAGGAAAGAGCAGTCCCAGAGCTCAGTGCCAGGACAGGCTAGTAAAGGCCATGCTCGCACCAATAGAAACCAGACCAGCCTTTCAAGTCAAGTGTTGGCTTGTAGACATGTAAGTTAATCAGCTATGAAATAACCACCACAATGTTCTTATTGATTACAAAGGGCTTATGATGCAACTCTTGGCCTGGAGAGGATCTGTGCTTCATTCTTTCAGCCTCCAACTTTCAGAGAAAGTGAGCACACTGAGAGCGGTTTTTACAAAATACAGATGTTAACTTTATGATTCGAACCTTCCCAGGAAAATGTGCAATGTGCTGGGTCTTCAGAAGGAAGAATACTAAACCCATCACATTCACATATCTGTTCATTTTTTTTTCAAAGTACACAATGGTGTTCTTATTGCATTGCACTTAAGAGTAAACGGGTATTTAGACAACTTCAAATTGATAACATTTCAAAACTAAATTTTAAATGTTACCTTAAGATTTTTTTCTTCACTGTGAGACACTAGGTAATGTTGGTATTTTTTTTAAAAAAATCAATATTGATATTATTGATTTAAAAAATAGCTAGTGAACATTTGCTTAAAAAGACATAAATTAATTTAAGAAACTGGTCATTTTAAAGTGTGCAGGTAGAATATTTAGTATATCTTCCTGCTCTTGAAAATGAGCCAGTGTGATAATCTTACCTTCTGCTCAATCTATGTCAAATCTTTAGTTCCCATTTCTACTAAATGCTTTCTAAAATCACAGAGAGGAAAAAGCAAAAGTGGGTGAGCGTGTCTTGTGCTGTCGGAACTTTAGACATATTCTAAGATGTTGCTAAATGTGGGCTACTGGGTTATCCACACTTGTGATAATAAACTAATGCATCCTCTCCCACTAGGCCAGCTTTATTATTTTGAGGTATTCTCTAGAATGGATCCTCTTAAGCGAAAATGAAAAAGAGCAAATTCAGTATAGACTCCAGTAAGAGGGCTACGCAAGTGAGCTGAAGGACCAGTGAATTACGTCTTTAAGAGAGTCAGTCAACCAATTCTCCAAGGGTATGGAGATAAAATCCTAGTGTCTCCCCACGAGTAAACTGGCCGCCAAGAGATAAATCCTCTACTACCAGTGCGTTATGCTCACTATCTGGTTAGGCCTCCAGATGCATGTGTCCACAGACATTAAAGAGCTTGGTCAGTGAGAGAATGAACACACTTGGTTGTAATGACAGTTACACAATTGCTCCTGCCTTTCTTTTTTCTTTCACATAGATTGCCTATGTGTGACTGACTCCAGGACAAATAGAGATAAAAAAAAAAAATCAAGTATTGTATTTCTAACAGTGACACAGACTGCAGGTTTGCTTTAGGGGGAACAGTAGGATACCCCAGTCACCATGGTGGCCTGATGATCTACAAAGCAACGAGAGCCAGTTTCTCAGTTTGCAAGACTCACTTTTGTCACCAACTCAGTGTTAGTTTAAAACTTAAAACTTTGGTAGGACCACTGAGAAAAAGGACAAATATTAGATATTTGCTCCTAACAGTGAACAGTAACCGCGTCCCCCTGCCCCAGCTGCGGGGCATATAGATGTTCTGATCACTTGGAGGAAACAGCGCCACCTGCTGAAATGCCAATCTCTTCAGCTGAGATTCTTCTGCAGCACCCCCTTGCCAGTTTGGAGGCTTTGTAAGAGAACAGAACTAGGCATCACAGAACTGCCTGCTCCTCATCTGATTCAACTCCTCCTAGCACTACTGGAAGTGGAAGTTAAGAGCAAAGGAGTGACAAAAAAAGCGTTTCTTATTTTGTTTCGTGTTTGTTTGTTTGTTTGTTTGTTTTTTAAAGATCTTGCTCCTAGCGGTAAACACTGTGCTGGTAGCTTAGGAACCCTTTTTGTGATCACTTGTGAAATTTATGTAACGGGAGACAATTATATAAAGCTGAGCCTGTAGTGGGAGACTGAATACAAAAACATATACTCAAAATTAAAACCTGTACACAGAATATGAGAGCTGAGAGAATCATAGAGCTAAGACATGAAGGCCTCAAATGATGTGTTTTTACAGGAAAATAGGCAGTCATAAAGGACAAGCTCAATGTTATGCAGTGAAAAGAACTCAGATGGAAGTCCTAAGACTCTAGGCTTGTCACTTTAGACAAGTCACTTATTTCCCCCTTGATCTTATGCAGGTTATAGAGTTTTAGGTATCCTATTAGATAACAGTTTGAAGGCATCCTGTGATCTGTTCAATGTTATTGCCATTATAAATGATAATATTATTGGAGAAAATTCCAGGGTTAATGCCTAAGAGATCAGTGTTCCACACCATCACTGAGATATGATGTGATAATTCCATGAATTGTTATCATACTTAACATAAAAACAGCATTTTCAGGGCATGAATTCTTTTAAAAAATGTGTTTTAGAAAGGATTCTGGGGTGTCAACATTTCCATCCTTAATAATTTCTGATTCCTTGCCCAAAACAGTTCAGTTATAATCAAGTTTTCAAAGAGCATAAAAATCCTGATAATTTATATATGTCTTATATGTAGATTTCTGCTATTTCAAAAAAATAAATAAATTTGCATAATATAGGTAGATATTTCATAAGAGCTTTAAGTCATTTTTCTGAATAGTTAATTTAATTAATTACTGATAGTATTCCTTTGTTTAATACTGTTTAAATAGTAAATAGTTGCTGATAGTTTTTTCCAACATTATTTCTCAATGAAGAAAAATTCTAAGTAGAGCCTAAACTGAGGAGTGATCAGCAGATTTAAACAAATGAAATATTAAACAAACAAACAAACCTTTATAACAGATCAGTTAACTGGAGATTGTGCTTTTGGGAACTGGATTTGAACTTAGGCATGATAATAAATCTAATGCCATCTTTTATTCAACATCATTTTCCTAATTATCTTGGTCTAAGTGTTTCCAAACTTTATCGTTTATTTTGGCATGAAAAACTCCCACCTCCACTGTCTCTCTTCCTAGAGTGGTAGTGGATGGTGTTAATATGAAGGTTAGGTGGGAACATAATCATTAATAGGCAGCAAGAAGGCTGTGGCCTGAAAAACCCCTCCAAACAGAGAAGAAAGCATTAGACAAGAGTAAACCAAAGAATGGATCAAGGCAGAGCCCCCTTGAAAGTATTCATTTGCCATAGTTTTGATGAAAATAATCAGATAGATTTCTCTAACATTTCTTATAAAGAACATTAATTTCATTGTCTTGTTTTACAGATGGAGAAACTGAGACATGCTAGGGGGAATGACCTGCAAAAGGGTCAGGCGGCAGCAGAATGAGGAACAGAAGGCAGATTTCCTGATCCCTCTGCCAGTTTTCCACCCAATCCACCCCGTCTAAATGAAACGGCAGAAGCTTAGTTTTGATAAGCAGTTCCATGAAAACACATCCTGTGCCAGATACTCTCCAGTGCCCAAGACACTCCCCGATGGTGAGTTAAGGCTTGGAGCCCTTTAACTCTTTCAGCACACACTGACTTAGGAAACAGAAATGCAATGAGAGGGCCTTGGGTAGGCATTTCAAAGACTCAACACAGGACCCTCCTCCCTTTCCCACTTTTCAGTCTTAACACCAAGAGCTGAGGATTTTAAAGCCTTTGACCTGGGTCCTTCGAAACATCTCTGGATTCCATTATTAATAACTCTACTTCAGATATCAAGTGCAAACATCCACTATAACTGTGGTCACACTGGCTGCACAGACCGGCTGCACTTCATGAAAACTATGAAGATGAAATGAGAGGGTGATTATATGAATGAGTCCTACCGCTACGAAGGGATTCTCTGCACGGTTTATTATGTACAACACACTCAGCGCATCGACATGTTTGATTCTATGATTTTTTTGTTTTTTTGACAGGGAACCTAAGGAACCGAAGCTATTGAGTACTGAATCACTGAAAACTGAACAGTAGCGGAGATCGGAGAACTCTTAGGAGTTGGGAGGTACATTTGATTTTTAAAGGTAAGAAAACTAGGATCCAACAAGATGTTCCAGATGACTAGAGACAGGCCCAGCAATAGAGTCTACACCTTCCATTTTCCAGGCCAACCCTCTTTCTAGGTCACCATGTAGGAGATAAAAGCATCTTGAGAATCATAAAGTAAGCCAAAGAAGAAATGAGTATAATATTTATATATCTGCTTTGATATGGAAATTAGAAATAACTTTCTGGTGAACAAAGTACTCTGGAAAATGATTTTTCTTTTTTAACAAGGCACTAGAAAAAGGGTCTAAGACAGGGTTCACAACTCCAGTGCTCCAGGGCCCCAGGCTGGTCTCACCCCTGTTGGCCTCTGGAGTACACCACCCCCTTCCCTTAGAGAAGGGGCAATGTGCACTCCACTCCAGCAGACAGTTCCCATCTGAAATGACAAAAATTGAGAGTTATGTTTAAAACAACTCTCAAATTTTAACTGTTAGCTAAAAAAAAAAAAAATGTAAAACCTTGCTTGGATCAAACAAATCATGCCGAAGGGCCAGCCAGATCTGGTACAGTGAGGTTTGCCTATTCAGCAATCCGGCCTAAAGGAGTGCCCCAGTAAGAGTCGTTTTTTCTTTAGGAATCTGATAGAAGTGTAAAATTGTGCAAGGATCTCCAAATTTTCCCACAACATAACTGCAGGGCACACTGAACTTTAATCAGTTCACTAGAAAATAAAATGGACAAACTAAAAAAATGCAGCTTCTTAGTTTGTTTACAATATAGATATCATATTTAAGAGTACTCATGTTTTCCTGCTTTTCTGAAATTCTTCATATAGGAAATGTGGACCACAAAGAGAATGTAATTTTAAAACTGAAAATGTTTTCTAGCCGCCCCCCTCCACTTGCCCCAAATTTCATTAAATGCACAAGAGAAAGCATCCTTTGTAAAATAGCTAATATAATCACAGAATAATTTGTCGCAGAGGTCCTACATAATAAAAATAACAACAACCCTTAAATTTCAGTCATCAAAAAAATCAAAGAACTCATTATTTGGAAAATAGAAATACCAGTTCATCTAAATTTGGGGTTAAAAAAAAGAAAAAAGAAAGATAGCCAAGCAAAATCCAGTATTATTGTCACCCTAGGCTCTGTCCACCCTTTTGAATGCATTTCAAATAATAACAAATGACAAAGACAGAAAGTGCTATTGCTAGACCTCCCTTGAATTCTTTGTGGAGCTGCCACCTCTCCCAGTTCCCAGACTGACCTCTGAGTCAAGCCAGATGGGACTGAGAGAGACATCAAGCAAGTGCTGAAAAGGTGACTTGAGTATCTGGCAGCTGAGTCTGGAGCGAGTTTCTCTGCAAATTCTCTGGGGGTTGCTGCTTTCCAATTTCTCAGGAATGTTTAATTCTCCTCATCCCTTCACTGGATCTCTCTCTGGAGAGGTCAGGGAAGCCTGTGACATCTCCGGAGGGCACTGCCTGACTGAATTAGCATGAGATAACTTTGGACTCTCTTCCAAACATGAAAATACAAGGGAGGGAATTTCATTAAAAGCAGAAGACTAGGTGATCCAAGTTAATCCCAGCTCTAAGCTGCTGTAGAAAAAAGTTCAGTGTTTACATTTGACTCTCTTCTCTGTGGCAGAGTTCACCAACCACAATGGCAGTGATGCTGAGTGTCCAGCTTGACCTCAGCTGACCAAACCTTATTTTCATAATGAAGGTAAAAAGTGGGTTTGGTAGTGTTTAAATAAATATTTAGTCTGTTTATGAGTTACTATATAAAGCAGTAAGATCCTGAGCTCAAAAATAAACATTTCAGTATTTCAGCCTTTAAATATCTTTGCATTCTGGAAAGAGAAAACTTTAATAGGTAACATGAATCATTAACCATATGTATGTGTGTAAACATGGGAATAGCTAAAGCCAGTTTAGTAAGGCATGTAATGTCGTATAGACACGCCTCCTATTATATGTGCAAATGTTTGAAAGAACGCATTGTATTTAGAATGAATAATGAGAATAATTAATAATAATAATTAATAATAATAATTAATAATTAATAACAGAATAATTAATGAGAAATGTTTAAAAAGTATAAGAATGACCATTTCATCATTTTCTTTTAAAAATTTTAATTGGAAGAATAGCTCTAGAAAAGGTTTCAATATAGCTTGTCTTTAAAATATGACCAATAAAATATTAAAGAATTCAAACTTGAATGCATACCTTGGAGCTCTTCTCCTTCAACCAAGGAATTACTATGTTTACCAACTCTTCGATAAATAAATGTTTCTCGTTAGCTACTATACTAAAATATAGTTTGCTTTCATTTGAAAACTATTTGTCTTTTGAGTATTCATAATTTGTGAAAACTGGCATTTCATAACTATTATAAAGTATTATATAATTTGCTGACTAAAAGTTATGCTGTACATTTTAAAACATTTTTGTACACTTTTAGGCATTTTTCACTTTGGATTCATTTTAATATTCCTTGACTATTGTAAGAGATAAAGGGTATAAAATAATATGCCCTGAATGAGGAATAATGGTTTACTTTATCTGATTATAATATATTCTACTATAGACAACAAAGTACTCAGTGATAAAAATTATTTGCTAATATATTACATTTTAAATTAGGTGAACTACTGATGTAATTATTTCCTAGAAAAGTCCTCTATTTTGACTTGGTGATTCTGTGTAATATGCCCCCAATTACTTCACTAAAGCCTCACAACGACTGACACTAACTGAATACATACTATAGAATGACATTGTATATTATATTTACAGAGATAAAGAAGAAATGGACCCTTCTCTCAAAAAACACTTAGTGTAGCAGATTCTTTATAATGTAAATTGTGAAGAAATAAAATTCCTGAAAGTTAAAAGTTGGATTAAGAAACTCTCTTAAACCTGGGAGAAATTGAAAAATATATATTTTAGCCCGTGGTGAGTTACTTGTCAGCTGAAATATAAGCTATATTCAGACTGAAGCTATGAACATACAAATAAGGCAGGAAACACAGTGCAAGAATTGATTAGTATAGTATAATTCCCTGCCTTTAAAAACAAAAAAAGAATCTATCATGGGAATTTTGAGGGCTCAGTGAAATCTATGGCCATAGAACTGTGCTATTAATTAGCCAATAGGAAGACTGAAGTCCAACTTCAACCTCATTAGATTTAAGCTCTAACAAATCAAAACTCATTAGCTTAGACTTGAAACATTGATACCAATTAGGTAATACAGAGGTTAAATTTAACTTTCTGATGATTTCTATCTTTTGTTATATAAATGTTAAATAAAATTTTAAAATATTTTTGTGGCTATATGTTTAATTTGGGTCATGAACCCCTTTTAGAATCTGATGAAAAATAAGGAGGATAACTTCTTCATTTAAAAATATATGTGTGATCCTGCACACGGGCTCATTTTTGCCTAAGATTTTAGGAGATTCACAGACATCACCTAAAGGCTATCTTTGGAGGTGAGGTTTGAAAATTTTGATTTACAGAGATAACACTACAATTGCCACTAATCTTTCACTCATTCATGCTTTCATCTACTATATATTTACTGAAAGTCAAATTTATGGCACTGTATTAAAAGCTGTGTGGAACCCAAGAAATACAAGACACTGTCCTTGCAATGGAGAATCTGACCATGAAGCAGACATGGAATGAACTGTAGACATCATCAGTAAAACTGCTCCAGAGTACTCCTAGGATGGCAGTTTCCTCATTTGTGAATTGGAGTCCTATGACAGTGACCCCTGGCACTGGGAGTGAGACAACGGTAGTGAACAGTGCTTGCTTTGTAAATGGTAAACCACTGTGCAAATGTTAGTTGTTGATTTTATGAAGTCAAACTTGCCTTCCTGTTCTGAGAGCCAACCATTGAGTAGTAAAGCAAAAATTTACCAGAAAATAAAAATGAGAAGGAAGAGAATTAATCAGAAGCATCATAATTATGTTCTTAATGAGTATAGATCATTTTACCGAAAACATTCAATCAACTGTTTTGAAGATTTTTTTTAAATGATGAGCCTTTAATAAATAAAGCTGCCAAGGCAATAAATGAAGCATTTGCTAGAGCGTGTAACACAGGGCTCTGACTTACTTAATGCGTTCTTAATTTGGTTCACATACATAAATAAAATAATTAAACTAAAAATAAATATAATAAGTAAAAGATTTATAAGACATAGCCACTTTTGATAGTCACTTATTCCTTATACCTTATATGCTAAACACCTGCCCTTCCCCTGGCACTCAAACATTATGTTCTTTTGGAACTAAGATATCTAAGCTTGAAAATATGATTAATCTGGAGCATGTCAACTTCAAGACAGTCAAACAAACTATATTCAAGTTTCAAGTGTAACCCCCTGAGGACGACTTTGATAGTGTCTTCTTTTGTCTTCTCTTTCTCCTAATGTAGGATGCAAAGAGAAAGCATGAGGAAAGCCTGGGCATTGGACAGGCCCTGATTAGAATTCCAGCTTTTGCTACTTAATGCCTAGAATGCTGGTCAAGGCACTTCAACTGTAAAATAAGGATAACAATGCCTCTTTGCAGGCTTTACAAAAATAAATGAGAAAATGAGTGCAAAGGGCCTGTAACAATGGTTGGCACATAGTAGTAGGTCAATAAACTGGTAGTTAACATTAATTTGCATTAATAGTGCCAGTCACTCTAAATAGATTAGGCATAAATATCTGATAGTTATAAAACACCCTCACAATATGTCATTGAATCCTTACAACAACTTTGAGTTAAAAAAAAACAGATATTATTGTTTCTCTTTTACCTGTGAGAAAACAATGGATGAGAGATGTTAATTGATCTGCCAAAGTCATACAGTGGTATAAATAAAAAATGGCCCAACTGAAAAGTGACAGTTTTATAACATCTGAGATGTCCAGTAAAAAGAGCATCTTATGCTACCAGCCTCTACTGGTACAATATGATATTTGAACTAGCTCTATTAGTATTGTAAATATTCAGGAGAAAGAAAAAAGAGAAGAGCTATCTGAGAAGTGTGAACATGTAATGAGACAGTCGGTCTCAAGAGAAACTTAAGAGTATAGGAGTGAAAAGAGAGATGGCAAAGGGGCTTTTGTTGACTTCCAACAGCAATAGAAAGAACTGCCCTGCAAGAAGAAACCTGCAGTCTTATTGAGGGTTAGGCTTATATGGACTGGGAGAATGGTATTCATGAAAACAGTACAACAATATGTCGAAGTACAAACTGCCCTTCTGTAATCTCCAGAATCTCATGGTATTTTCAGTTATAACAAAAATAAAGCAGAAGGAGACAATGAATTGAAGATCACAATCAAAACCCAATGCTTAAAAAAAAAAAACACAAAAAACAAACAAACAAACAAAAACCCCCCAAAACACTGAGAGTAGAACGAGAAAGAAATATGCTAAGAAAAAAGTTAAATATGTTCTTTGTAACTGGGAAGCACTTGTAGTATATGTAGAGAAATTCTGATGTGTATATTTTCCCCAAACTTTCATATTGTCTCCAGTGAAAAAATAAGTCAACTGAGCTGATATTCTGAATCCTCATATCGATAAGAAAAAGTACTTTTTAAATACACAAGGTGCCCTTAAAGAATTTCAGTGGATGAGTTTTGGGATTGCATCCTCAGAGGCAGTTAAACATTTTACAAATTTTATTTAGTTCTTCAAATGAAAAAAGCTTGAGCAGAGATTCAGAGGACAGACACACTAATTTGTGGGGCTGCATCATCTACTACCATGCACTAGATTATCTAGCCTGAACAGAGCATGAAGGATTATACATCACTGCGGATACATTTACAAGAATTTTGAAAATAGGCTGGTGACCATGGGGAAAGCCTAATGGGGAAAGAATTGATAAAGATCTATTATACTACCTAAGATAAAACTAAACGTGAAAATAGACATGAACGTTCTTTATTTCCTCTCAAATTCTCTGCAGGTGGCAGCTTGTCGGTAACAACTAGTTTCTGGAAGGAGGGTTTTATTGAAAACACTACCTCTATATTCCTGTTAGATATTCCTTATGTTTAAACTGGGATATATGTTCCAGAGCTAAATATAGGTAAAAAGATTACACAGAGAAGCTTTTGATGATTACTAGCTGGGACTAGGGCAGAAAAATCGCATTCTTCCTTCTTTGTCAGTGGCAGTACTTGTCAACTCCTAATTGCAAACATTAGGCTCCAACAGCAGGGTTAAAGCAAATGGCAAAGAGGATACAGGCTTTCTCACTGGATGATGAAAAAAAAAAAATGCAGAGGAAGTTCAAAGGAAAAATAGAGCATGAATTTCAAGTTAAGTGTACTATTTGAGAGACAGCCATGTTATTTGGGTTAACCAAGGTCTTTCTCAATAGTTATGATGTTCCTTGGAAAGTATTAGCATATTCTGAAGTAATAATTCCTCAAATACAACTCTATTCTTTTATTAAGATGATAATGAAAGCCCTGACCATTGCTCAGAATGATTAGTACCATACCGTGTCAAACGTCGAGTATGAAATACTTATTTGCATTAACCTATTTCACAAAAGGGTTCTGGCTGCTTCAGGACCATAATAAGCAGAGTCATACAAATGAAGAAAGAAGGCTGACACTTGGACAGGTACGTGTGACATCAGAGGAAAATCTGAGTATATGTGATATGACAACTTCACGGCACAGGCAAGAGAAGTGAGCAATTCACTCTGAAATTGGTCAGCTATTGACTAAGAGCTTGTGCTAAGCACTCCAGACTGCTACTGGATGTACTGGCCCTGCTCACACTTAGTAATGGCTAACACATGAATTCTAAGTGGTCAATTCCTCCTGAGAGAATGTGGGAAAGAAACTATTGAGGGAGTCATGTCATATTCCAAGAATGAGTTAATCAAGACTGTAGTCTCCTTGTGAGGGACAGAGATTTTAACGTGAAAGGGTATGGCTTGTTTTTAAGAAATACCAAATCTATTAACGGTTTATGAGTATTAGAGTTCAAGTATTTATTACTGGGTGAAAATTTGAAACCACTAAACATGATACATTTTTGAAAAATAGAAATTAAATTGAATTTTTAATAGCAGCTTAAATTTAAAGCACAGAAATAACTACAACTACTCAAAATCAACATGAGAATGACACATAAAAATTAATTAAAGGAAATCTTGAAAGAAGAAGGCCACGGCCATTGCTGCTTTTTCCAAAAGTCCCAAAGAGCAATGAAAATATTGGAGACAAGGCTTTAAAAAGAAATGAATCAAAACAATAAGAATTCTACTTTTCTCTTTTTCTTTGCTGCATTATTAATATAAATATGGCTGCAGAATAAAGGACAGTATTTTATCTGGTGTGGAGAGATATACTGTCTTCTTAACTCACTTGTGCCTCATCACTCCTGTGTCACAGGGTTTAACCTCCCCCTCTTGTGGAAATAACACCCTGTTTTATAGCATCTATCATGTGGTCTTCTGCATACATGGGGGGTGGACAGAGTAAATGACTTGACATGAGATATGGAGTAGATCCCACAAGGAAGAGAGGCAGGCTCTCAGATGAATTATGAGGGTTATTCCTTCACAGCTGCAGATAGTTTTCATATTTTCTAAAACAAAACATGATGCAATCTCTCACTAGGCTATTAAAAGTGGATTAGGGCCCATCAGCATCCCCAAATGATGACTGTGTGTAAATGTGCAGACACAGACAAACACAGGCATAAACGCACACACACTCTGTCCTTCTGTCTCACCAAAAATCTAGGAAAGATGTTTTAAGCTATGGCTTACATTGAAAACATATGTGCAGCAAGTTATAGCTCAGAAAAGCATGGTAACTCATGTTAGGGTAGAAATTACTTGACCCAAACTAAAAAAGGAATAGCTTCCAAAGTTTTCTTGTGTGCTTATAAGGAAGCAAATTTTCGTATTTAATTACTGCAGTTATCTTTACCAGCAACTCTGATGGAATAACAAATGTACATAATTTTATAGCATCGGAAGACCTTAGATGACCTTAGATTAAGAAAAGAAAACTGAATTTCGGAGAGCTGAAGGTAGTGCAGCTAGTCTGAGGCAAAGGCAGGAGCGACAAAAGAGAAATTTCTTTGGGACCAGGCAAAGGATTGCCCATTCCTGGGGGCAGAGTACAGGAGATTTCCAAGTTGAGGCCATTAGATGGCCAGCTGTCTTTGGCCTCTTCCAAAAAACAAGAGTGTCAAGAGATAACTACTTAATTGAAATCTATAACACCTAATACGATCATTAAAAATAAGTAAATAAAACAACTTAGGGACCCAAGAGTAAGGTTTTTCAGAAATACCAAGACTTTGAGAGAAGAGGTGGAGACTTCTGCTAGCAAGCTATTGCCTCAGTTGAAGGTCAGTTGGGAGTTTTATGGGCAGCCACAGTAAGACCCCATGCTTCATCTTTGTTTCCATCTTCTTCAGTGACTCAGACAATGTAAATATTAATTAAGACAACCACTACCACTTAGTGTGGCTGCTGGCTGAAATGACATCTTTGTGGGCATTAGAAAAAGGTACTCTTTCCTTTTATTCTGTGGAAAAATTGTATTAATATGTTGATTGTTATAACAAATATGCAAATCAAAACTGTCTATAAGAATGGCACCCACACTGGACATGGTGGGTTTAAACGCTTTATACTTTGAAGCTTCCCCAAGCCTATGTTTAGTAGAGCCAAACGCATCATTTCTTTGAAGCCTGCATACACAGACAACTCACTGACTGGCTCTGATCCAGAAATCCAGGGATGGAAGGAGACAGCACCTTGTTAAACACTCTCCCTGTTGCCATGAAATAGGATGAAGGTGGCTGACACATTTTTTCTCTCTCTAGAAAATTGTGTTGCTTACAATTCAAAATACTGTTCTCCAGAACACAGAAATTATCCTACAATTTTCAAAAATATAAGCAATAGATGATAGGTATTTTTTTCTTCAAATTTTCTAAATTTTCTAAAATGAATGCTTACTCTTTTCTGACTTTATGGTGAAAAGAAAAGTTTGTTTTTAAGAAATCAGAAGAGGGAAGCTGGGAGGTATGTGGGGTTTTATGGCTAGTATTCTCCTGAGCAATACAGTGCATGTTTTGTCATTCCCTTGGTGTAAGTGTATAGGCCTTTACACTGCCACCATCTTGGAATTACATGGGCAGCCAGGGAAGTAAAGCATCTGGACACAGAGATCAGGACCTCCATCGATCTGTACACTGAAAACCATGCATAATCTGGAGTTGACAAAACATCATGATCAAGAAGATACTTTTCTTAAACATTCATGAAAGGGCAGTGAAAAAAAAAATACCATTTCATTATTTCCTTTGAGTTTGGAAAGTCATGGGGCAGGTGTTGCCTTTCTTTAAACAAATTATGATAAATACATAGATTTCCATTTAAATATAAGGTATCCTGTTATTACAAAGCTTTACATCCCACACAACATTTGAGGAATCTTAGATCCTTGATACTCAAAGAATAGTCTATGGACTAGCAGTGTTGGCATCACCTAAGAGTCAAGTATGTGGAATGTTAGGCTCTATTTCAGACTTACAGGATCAAAACCTGCATTTAACCAACTCCCCAAAGCACTGCATTAGCACTTTTTGATCTGGGTACTCAACTTGCCTACTGTAAGAGCCTGTTAACACAGGAAATAAATATAAGGGTGAAGATTCACACTCTTCTCCATGAAGTTCTGCAAACTCCTGAGGGGATGTAGCTCAAGGCTCATCAACTGAGGAAGCAACAACACAGAACATTCGTAGGTGTTCAACTGGCAAAGAAGATAGATGTCAGACAATCATTAGTGTTAAAACAAATGGTTTAGACACAAATTCTAGTCACCTCGTACCCTGGAAAATCTTGCATAATGATAATAAAGCCCATCACTGATGAACACCTACCATGTGCCAGGCACCATGCATTTGCCCCATTTCTCATAACACCATTTAAATAGGTTGTGTTGCTCTTATTGGGCAGCAGAAGAAATGGAGGTCAGATGCATTATTGTGCCAACATCATACAACTCCCATATAGCATGGGAAATTGCCTACTGTCTGCCCACTTCAAAGGAGATGTTTATGTCACTATTCCACCCTGCTTCCTTAAAGTTCATGCTGTTATGGGGAATGTGTGAAACTTAAAAAAGATTTTTTTTTAATGTGGCAATTCTAGAAAGAAAAATAATCTGTTTGCATTTTTATTTTGTATTATTTGTATGTTTCTTTTTGATGTGGTCTCTACTGCTGAAGGCTGAGGTCATCTTGCTTTGAAAAATTTAAAAATATAATATATATTTTTAAAAAAGCACACACATACACACATATACACATATACATGTACACATATGCACACATATGCATATAGGCACATATACATACACATAGCTACATACATACAGATACACATCAGCTCCATCTGGGAGACCTTGTTTCAATGGTGGATGTTTCATCATCAGTCTTATAAGAGATTTTCTCAGACTGTAATGACATTAATATTTCTAGGAAAAAGGGGAATGTTGAGCAATTTTCTGCTCCTGAAATGCAATAATGTGTAGTCAACAGCCACATGTAAGGGATAGAAATGGAGTTTAATTCGATGTTCTCTGGATGAAATTCACATTTGTAGAACATTTTCTCTTTGGCAGAAGGAGAAGGGATAGCAAGAAGGTATAAAATGCCTTCCTCATTAAAAAAAAACACAGTTTTCTTCAGACTGCTCACCATGAATAATGAACCAGGGAATTAAAAGCTTTAAACCTGTTAAAGAAGCAATATTAAATTTGGTATAAATATAGCTGAAATAATCCAGACAGTTTTATGACCTTACACCCCAAATAAAGGTGAAATACTGAATTCTTTCCTTAGAAATAGT
>NW_006443569.1:994816-1040228 GCF_000325575.1 Pteropus alecto | reverse complement strand
TAAGAGATGGAAGAGCTGAATGGAAATTTCAATAAAGAAGGCCACAAAGAAGCATTTGTAAGCTCAGGGGTGCACACTTTAAATAAAGAAGCTGAAAAATGGAACTTTGTTTTATTTTGATAGAGTGCCAAAACAGTACTGCATTCCTTAAAGAGCAGAATAAAGGATCGAGTTAGACTGGCCTTCTCAACACCTCTCCAAAAGCCCCCTTGGGTCTCATTTTGCTGGGATGACTATTTATATGACAGGTAAGGGAATAATTTTGCTGGATTCAGTTACACTCAGGCCTCTGTGACCCCTGGGTCAAAAGAGCAAAGGCAAAAGTGACAATGTAGATAATTGCCTGTTTAGGATAATGGAATACTGATTGAAGTCAATGATTATAACACCTGAAAGATAAATGAGCTGATGTTAAAGGTTCAGTGGAGATAGCAGACAAGTGGAACAGCAGGCACTGCACCAAGGAGTGGCCCAGGGACTGTGGAATTCAAGAGGAGGGGCAAGTTTCCTGACCTGGAACTTACTCCAGCCTGGAGTGTTCCAACATCTAAAATAGGTTAGTTTGTAAAACATGCCATAAAACAGAAATTTAGCCCAATGCCCCAAACTGCAGGATTAGAGTAACATTAGTTAACGTGGTCCCCCATTAATTTTCACTGTAACCTCTGAAGACCTAGACTTGCCCCAGATCCATTATTTTTGTCTGTCACTGGAGGGAACTTTCCCTTCCTGCCAGCCAGGAAAAAGCCTGCTGACGTTTGCAGTTCAGACCTCAAAGTGCGTGGACAGCAGCGGCCTGACCAGTGTGGGCCAGGGCTGTACCAGCTCCACAGTCAGAACTTGGCCCTTGGATTTTCTTTCTTTCTTTTTTTTCCTTTAAGGCAGAAAAATGCCTGAAAATGTTTTTCCAACTCCAACTCCCCCACTGCCCTCCTGGTTCAGGTTTCTTATTGCTGTGCTTGGCCCTTCAAGGGGCCTGTCCTGTCACCTTGCAGGGGCTGGCAATGCCTTCTAGGCAGATCCCTAGACCAGGCCTGGCCAGGGTCTCAAAGAAAAAAAGCTCCACTTTGTTTACAAACTAGGCTGGAGGTGGGTTGCTATGACCCACGACTCCTCCTGGTTCCGGGGCAGCCCTTCCCTGGCAAGTCTCTCTGCTGGCAACGCTGGGAGCCATTTTGTCCCAGACCCAAGATGCCACTGGATGAGAAACTTCAGAAATGGGTCACTCATTCTCCTCAGTGCTCCCCTTCAACCTTCAGGCCCAGTTTTGTCTCTTCTGACACAGACCTGATGACACAGTCTCCTGACCAATGCTTCTGGAGCTAGAAGTACTTCCTTTGCTTCTGGATGAATTCCCTGAGGCCTAAAGGTCACATATCTGGTGAACTAACAGTCTGGGATTCTACCCAGGCTCTCTTCTTCCAAATCCTCTTCAAAAGCAACCAAAGAACCCTGAGTGACTCGAGAAGCTTCTAGAGATTGACTGTGGAAGGAAACTTTTTGATCCAGCCCACAATTTTCCAGTAAGAGACAGTGTATCTGACCCCTGTGGAGACATCTGTCTTCTTCTTGATGAGGACATGTCTATGTAAATAGGACTGTCTTATGACAGGAAACGTCCTCAAAATGTTCTTTTGTTGTACCCCACCCCCCATCCATCCTGAAGAATAGTATATAGCTGGACAATTCAATATTGTGTGCTAATCTGTTCTTCAAAACTGATAGTGGTAAAATAAAAACACCACTGATCAAATTCAATTTCTTCTTTAATTTATTGTGGGTCACAGATGAATTAAACTAAGTGTCTGTATTTAATTGCTCAGAATCCTGAAAGGGAGCCAGCCCCATAACTGTATTATCAGGTATACTTTGGTGAACAACAGGCACAAGCAGGCAGTTATTGAACCAGCTGGAAAAAATCATCTCTCCCTAAGTTCTGCCTCGGTTACTGATTTCTGTTCTGAGTTTAGTATTTTGAGGACATATCCTACTAAAGGGCTCCCTCAGGCCACACACAAATTACCGTGATGAGCTGGTGATGGACTTCGAATATAAAAAGAGAGAAGCGTATTTAATACACTCTCTCTACTTGCAGCCTATTGTTGACATACATGAAAAGATACATTTAGTAACTGCATTTGAGGATATCTGAGTGAAAGTTTTGCTTTCTAAATAATTATTGTTAATCTTTTTAAAAGTGTGACTTTGGGCAGATTATTTTCTTCTCCGAGTCAGTTTCCTCATCTGTAAAATGTGGATGAGAATATGTGGTAGCACAGAGGTTCTTGTTAGGATTAAATTACAGTACTTAGCATGGTGGGAGACACATAGAATCTATTCCATAAAAGGCAACAACTGCTCTTATTTGAAAAGCTTATACAAGTGGCAAAGGTGGCTGTGAGACTTCTGGGATTGAATGTCTCCATTGGCCTGTAAAAGGAGAGAGGCAGAAAGGTCTATACCTCTCTGTCTCAAAGTTCCCTTTAATATTCAGTACCTCCATGGCACTAGGAGCCTGTAGCCATCAGATATAAACCATCTTCTTTTCCTCCCTTCTCCCCAGCCTATGGGCCTAGAAGTCCTGGCAAGGGGGCCTTTCTACCTGCCTACTTGGCAAGAGTGGGCAATGCTGGATGCCAGGCCTCGGGGGCCTGTAGCCTCTTACTGCTCTGCTCGTTTTCTCTTCCATGAGGATCAATGCAGTACAGCTCGTGGCCACTTCCCCAAGCAGCACATCTAACTCATGTTAGTACAGTAGCTCAAGTGCCTGAATCGACTTCAGGTGGGTTTGAGTTCTCATGTGCAGAGGACGAGCCCTTGGGCCTAGTTCTGTCGGCTTTCTCTTGCCACTCTCATTCTCAAGCTGGGTCACCTCATGTGAGATATGTCGGCAGCTCTTCCACTTGGACTTGAACCCTACTGCATTGTCAGTTCAGAGAATAATGTCCTGCTGTGAATATCCTCTAGAATGAATCCTGCTGGTCATAACATCCTTTCCTTTCAACTTAGTACTGCAAGACTAGTCACCAGGTGCCAATATTTTTAATGGTTGTAGAGCCTTTTACAATTACAATAATAATTTAGGAGGAGCACAATCTTCTCAAACCAACTTTTTTTTTGGGGCAAAATTTGATTTTCAGAGAATCCAAGCTGTACTAAAATATTGATGAGCAGGGGTGGAATGGGCTAACTTCAAACACAAATCCCTGTCACCACCCCTTGCCGCCAAGTTCAACAGACTGCACAGCAACAGGCTGTTGTGCTTGGATCAAAAGGATCTGAGAGTCTGGAGGCAGGCTTGAAATACAACTGATTTTATTATGAGTAAAATTAATTCAATGGAATTCTATTGAAACTGCATGGGGGGAAAGAGAATTTGGCCTGGCTTAGTACAGACTCACAGAATTTGGTCCAATTCTTTCATTTATTTCCTTATTCC
This sequence comes from Pteropus alecto, assembly GCF_000325575.1. NCBI lineage: Eukaryota > Metazoa > Chordata > Mammalia > Chiroptera > Pteropodidae > Pteropus > Pteropus alecto. Next base: position 1,036,789 of record NW_006443569.1, on the reverse strand, counting down.
AACTTAGCCCCAAAGAAATTTCTAGCAAAAGACCTAGTTACATGTATTTAAAAAGCAAGAAGGAAAAATGAAACACCCAAATCAACATACTCAAATGGAGGTATGTTCTAAGAGTCACTGTTTCTAGATACACACAACCAAACAAACACAATAACCTTCAATTCAAACTTTGAGAACATTCATTTTCTTAGTTATCTTGAGTAAAGGTAATTGAATATATATATATATTTATCCCATCAGAGCCCACAAAATGCTCCAAAACCTTAATCCTCTAAATATATCTTTCGAGTCCAAGCCTTAAGATCAACTTTGTTAAGACCAATAAAAATTGAATTTAAAGAAAATGGAACCATCATAAAACACAAATTTTGTATCACCCATAGAAAGGTGAATGCTCTGTATCAAGAGGCTTAGGACAGAAATGCCTCATGGCTAAGTGTCTCATTCTTAAATTTTACTGATTTTAACTCAATTTTGGCAAAGAAAAATATTAGAAATTACTAGGACGTAATGAAGAAGGGTAAAATGACAATGTACATCAAAATGAAATAAAATGTTTGTGAAATAATTTTACTAAATGTATACAATACGCTAGGTACTATGCACACCCACATTTTATCTTGTCTAATTCCTAAAACAGCACTGAAAATGAGGCACTGTTATTTCCCTGTCAAAAAAACCTAGGGTCAGAGAGGCTTCATTACTGAATTCAAAACATATTAACTCAGGCATCCCTGACATCCCTTCATTTTGGAAGTCTTGCCCCTGAGGTTGTATGGGTGCTGGTATATGGGTACAGAGTTTTATTGGACTCTGATATTTTAACTTTTATTTGTGCGTCCCCCACAAAACCATACACGTTCTGAGGGTGGCAGGGTGCTTCTCTCATCACTGTATCCTTGGGGCCTGACTTGATAAATGTCAAACACTGAGGTCATGATCCACATGTCCAAAAGACTCCAAAAGAAGGAATATAGTTCTCTCACTCCGTGGAATACAAAATCTGCATAAAGTTGTGAATTAAAATAATAAAATGCATACTGCATAAAGTTACCTTTTCCTTTTTCCTTGAGATAAGCCATAGTGTTTATACAGGTAATGATAATGCTGCTGGAATAAATAGAGGTAGCAATTAAATTACTACTGAAAATACACAAAAGAGAGAAAAGTGAAAATATTAGTACAAGCTATCTGACAATGCAGCTCATTCGTTCATATTAATGAACTTCAAATACACATACTAAAAGGACAAAAGGCTCTTTGGTACTTTGTGGCAGAAAAGATGTTTACCTGTTAAAGTTAGTTTGGGTGACTTGCAAAGTCCTGCCCCTTTCCCTTGAGTCTATGGCCAGCCCCGGATTTGTGATAATTGGGTCAGGCTAGATGGGCTAAGCTTAAAAAAAATAATAAAAACATAAAAACTTCTCAACTTTAGTTAGGGCCCTGATATCAGTAAAATATTAGGAAGTTAAATCTGCTGAAATAAAATTTATATTTTGCTTGTTACACGTGGGCTACTTACGATTGTCATTTAAAACTGTTTTCTAAGCATAATGATATGTGACAGAGACCAGAAAAGTTCATTTGTAAGTTTTCACATACCTCCTTTTCCTTCCCCTATCTGAGGATGTTCAGTCTGTCTGATCCTAGGGTTATCTGGTGCTGGAAGGAATACTGGATGAAGAGGAGAGCAAAGAGGCCAGAGACAGAAGGTAAGAGAGGAGAGTCAGATCTCGGTGGAATTTTAGAGTAGAGTGTTGGGGTAGAGAGAGGGGAGAAATTGCTGGCATTTGGGTAGACGGGTGAAGTTAGGGCTCACTGCTTTGTGTCATATGATTGGTACCCTTTTGTCCCCTCTTCTAGAGACTGCAGAAAAGGATAAAACCCCTTTTACATGCTTCTAGGGGGTTGGATTTTTGCTTCTTCTGGATGTGTGACTGACCTGACCACTTAGCGGCCTAGTTTTCTTTGCATTCCATGTAAAACAGACTAACTTCATTTTCTGGTCCATTACAGATGTGCATTTCCAGATGTGACTAACGAATCACTGCAATATACTGACACAAATTAAAAATTGTGCAATTCTATTTTAAACATTACCATTCAGAAAGAGTTTTCCAAAGTAGTTTTGCTATAGAAATGATCCATTACAACATAACCTTTTCTCTAAAAAAGCATAAAGAATGACTTTTTGTTAATAATTTGTCTAATTTTTATATTTGCTGAATAAAGCTGCAGTAACACTCAGAGTCCTAAGAAGTTGACCTGTTATTCTGCAGCAGAGCCTTATGCCAAACAGGGTTAGAAATATAATTCACGAAGTTTTTTGTGTGGCCATAACAAACTCAGATGGTTTATAATTGAAAAACAATTTAAAATGTTTTTATTTGTATTCTTAATAAATCTTCAGTATCAAATATACAAAATAAAAACAGCAATATAGATGGTAGGTTAAGAAAAATTCTAGCAAGTAGCAAGAAAAAACAGTTTTATCAGATGAAATTCATGACGTTATATACAGTTGTAATAGGCTGTATCACTAGGCCTCATTTCCTTAAAAATAGTAATTTAACCATGTCCATGATGGTATTTTGTAGAACTTTCTTATTCCTGACAGCATGGAAAAACTATACTCAAAAACAAACAAACAAACAAACAAATAAAACCAACCACCAAGCAACCAAACAAAGAAAACCGCTTAGTTTTAAGTTTCAACAATGTAAATAACATCTCATTCTGAATAAAACAATTTCCAAGAGAATGAAATGATACGATTGTAGGGTAAGACCTACAGTTGGTCTGGTAGACTATGCAACAGAACACCTTTGAAGGCACCATTATATTTACTCAAGTAATGCATGCTGCCATAACAAACATTAAAATCTCATTGTCTTAATACAGCCATGCCTACCAGAAATACATTGTCACCCGCCAAGGTAATTTAAAATTTTCTGGTAGCCATAATAAAAATTGAAAAAAAAAAAAAAAGAAATAGGTGAAATGAATTTTAATAACATGTTACTTAATCTAACATATACAAAATATTATCATTTCAACTTGTAATTCATATGAAAATTGTTGAGATATTTTACATTATTTTTGCACTCTTTGGAATCTAATGTCTAGTTAACATTTACAATAAACTCAGTTCTAGCCTCTTTTCAGGTGCTCGATAGCCACATTGTAACTAGCAGTTAAAGTTCTAACACAATAGAATTCTCTCTCTATCCTTGCTTTCCTTGATTCAATGGGTATTTAAAGACAGTCTTCTATGTATCAATGCAAGGATCAAGGTCTTCCCATCTTTTGGACATTTCCATTCTCCAGGGGCTCAGAGACCTTCACTTCCAGGCCTTGAACTGAAAAAGGAGAAAAAGGCCCAGAAGTGATGCATCGGTCTGCTCTGAAATAGCCACTGGATCACCTGGATGCAAGGGGGCGCTAGGAAATGTTGTTTAGTTGGTGAGCTGCTCAAAGTAAGAACAACGATATGCAGAAAGTTGGCAGTCAGCAGGCACCAATAGGAACCCAAGTCCAGGAGGCTAGGGTAAAGAGCAGAGCTCTGGGCTCTGGGAAGTGGAATGCAAAGACTACAAGGCAGGGGCTCTGTCACATAGCTTGGGTAAGCATAGCAGAGCCTAGAGGAAGGCTGTGGCTTCGTGAGCTGGAGGGCGACCTTAGTGTCCTATTGTTCATGGTCCACATACTGAGCTTCAGACAGCAAACAGAGTCTTAGCCCTCACCTGTTGGTGAGTATGCAATTGTCCAGGTACTGCCTGGAGTGGGAAATGAATAGCCCCGTGCATATACACTGAGCACAAAGAGGCTGAAAGCCTTTGGGCCGGGTACTAAGAGCAATGCTATTCACCTTCACGGGAGACTGGTTTTGTTGTGAACTGAGCACAGGAGGTCTGACATCTCTCCAATGAGATAGTTACATATTGAAATTATTATCAAAATATTAAGAAAATTTGTCAATAATTTGTGGCATTTTTATCTTCTGAAAATTATAATTACTTTAGAAAGTAAGAAAGAATGAAAAAATGACTATCGATTTCTCAAAAAATGAGAAATGAGTAAATTGATTGTTATACTATGTATGCTGTATCAGCTATGGATACAATGAGATGTCTTCCATTATTTCATGTGCTTATGGACCCATAGCAATGTGCCCCCAGCATATACAATCCTGCAGTTATTCATGACTCTCCAAACTCATTTGTGTCAAAACAAAATGAAAGTTTCCCACTTAATAAAAATGAAAGGCTAATAGAGTAGAACATTTACTGCATGTTTTTTGGTATGCCATAATCTCCCCGTTGGCTAAGTTGCCATCATATAAATCAGGCCCTTAAGTTATCATTGTTATAGTAGCAATAAAAATAATAATAAAAGTACTATGAGGTCAGAAAATGTCAAGAACAGTCAGAAAAATGAGAGAGACATAAAACAGTATAAAAGACTAGCTCGGGTTGGAAAAATTCAGGTACTGTACCTCCAAGTGTATTCCAGCAGGAGGTAGCTGCCACTGCTGTTTTATTTAATGAGTCTCCACATAAATCCCAGCTGCTAACCATGTGATAAGTCCATCTCTGCAAACAAGAGGCCCCATTCTCTACCGGTGTTCAGTCCTGGCTGTCACTAATAGGAATTTCATTTACAATGAGGGAAAAAAACAGATCTTGAGATGCTCCACGGGATTTACATTTTTTAAGAAACATTTAAGCATTAAGTTGTTTGACTCTATTTTTTGCATCAAAATTAATGCATAAAGTCTTGAGACCCAAATACCTGAAAAAGTAAGGAGAGGAAGCTCTGGATACTTGAGATGTTTTTAATGTGAAGAAGGTGTAAAGACATTTTCCTGAATTACCAAAGAGAGAATTTAGACTCTAAAGTAGAAATAAAGCCTAAATAAATTTCATAAACTGTCTGTAATGAGTAGATACAGAAAGAAATTTCATTTGGAATATTTTTTATAGGACACATACTTTTGTACACTTCTTAACTCCAAGGTTTTGGTGGCTGATGCAACAATTTAAAAGTTGAATATGTAAATGACTGAAATAAAGACTTCTACTTGGTAACAGAGGCTCGTTTGGTAGGAAGACAGCATGGGAGAGAGGAGAGAACACAGCCTCGAGGCAGACAGGCTGGGAGCCCAGTCCTGCCACGTGCTCACCTTGCAACCTTGGCAGGTTACTTACCCTATCTAAGTCTCAGTTGCCTAGATGTCAATTTGGGATATTAATACCTAGAGGTTAGAACAGGCAATCAGGAGAGGCTTGGTAAGGCAGCCAAAAGCAGGCACAGAGAGGAAACCATGAATCACAAGGTAGGGACCAGGAGACTACCACCAAGGCCATAGTCAAGAGGGTGATCTAGAGTTCAGAGCAGGGAGTGAAGGAATGGGTAGGAGGGCTCGAAGTATCCAGAGAGAAATCACATAGGTAAAGAATGCCTTATTTGCACTGTGTACTCCGCTGGATTCTTCAGTGTCTTCAAAATTAAAGAGCAGGGTGTGGGAAGTAGTACACAAATGGATCATTTGGGGGTTTTTTCGTTGGTTCCTAAGAGGTGTTAGTTATTTCATTCACAGGTATGGGGTGACTATGCTGGGGTCTCTTGGCAGAAATGCCTCATAAGATTTGATAGAAATGGCAAATGGAAGAGACAGTTTCTGACACTTCACCTGAAATGGAGGGGGGACAATAAGGGCTGCAGATGATGGATGATATCATTACTTCAGAGAAGAGAATAAGAAAGCTTCTGTCAGAATACTACCCACCTCTTATTTTGAACCAAACTTTAATTTCACTGGTTAAGAAGTATCAAGGCTCCATTTGACTCAAATGCTGTCAATGAAAATTAGCATTCTATATTTTAGGTCAAATGATTTTAACTCTTCCAAAAGCCATATGTTTGATTTTAACTAACTGTCTTAGATTTCTGGATTTTCTTTCATCTTCCTCAATATATTAGTCCAATACTGCAGTGCAATTCTGACACAATCCAGAGTTAAAACTCCACAGATTAAAGGGCATAGTCCTCTATAAGACTATCCTTACTTCTGATGTCAGCCATAAGTTTGGGGTACCCTGGCCACTGTACTTCTAACCATCTACAAATTCAGGGGGTTCCTATGAGCCCCTTCAAGTCTGACAATTTGTTAGAATTAATCACAGAATTCAAGAAAGCACTACAATATGTAAGGACACAAAACAGGGCCAGCCAAATGAACAGACACATAGGGGATAGTCTGGGAAGCTTCCAAATTCAAAGCTTCTATGTCCTCAGGACATGAAACCCTCCTAGCACACCAACCCAGAAGCTCCACTGAGCTTTGGTGTCCAGAGTTTTCATTGGGCGCTCACTTTACACACACAGGCACTTGTGCACAATTGACTGGATTATTGACTAGGTGGTTGAATTTAATCTCCAGTCCCCTTCTCCTCAGAGGCTGACCTAATATGGCTCAAAGCTCTGGCCCTCTAATCATGTGGTTGGTTCTTTCCAGCATGGCCAGCCCCCATCCTAAGGCTATCTAGGGGCCCACCATAGTCACCTCATTAGCATAAATCCAGATGTAGTCCAAGGGACCCACCGGGAATAACAATGATGCTCCTATCAGGAAATTCCAAAGATTTAGAATCCCCCTTCCAGGAAGGAGGCACTAATCCCATCATGAGGGCCCCACATTCATTACCTTATCTAAATCTAATTATCTGCCATAGGCCCCATCTCCAAATGTCCTCACATTGGGGAGTACAGTTTCAACATACAAAGTTTGAGAGACATGATTCAGTCCATAGCAGTGTTGTTCTAAGCCTCTAAGTTTGTGTTAATTTGTAACAATAGCAATAAGAAATTAATACATTTTCCCCATCTTCTTTCTCCAGATGAATGAAATTAACATCTTACTATCCTAATCATAGTTAAGAATACTGTATTGTATATTTGAAAGTTGCTAAGAAAATAAATCTTAAAAGTTCTCATCACAAGAAAAAAAATTTGTAACTATGTGTGATGACGAATGTTAACTAGATGGTTTATAATCATCTCACAATATATACAAATATCGAATTATTTTGTCGTACACTTGAAATGTTATTATCAATCATATCTCAATAAAAAACAAAAACAAAAAAATATTACTTCCTGTTCCTAAAATATGGTGTGCATTCAGATTAAAACTGAATATATTTTTTAATTTTAATACTGTGTATAACATATAGTAAAATTATATTTGTTTTGTAAATTAATTTTTAAACTAATCAAAATGTTACATGTAAATAATATAAAAAATTAAAGAGTGCTAAAATACTACTAATAAAATACAGAATCCTTTGTTTCCTACTCCTCCCAACTAGTCAGACATTCCAGAGTCCCTTTCAACACTTTTTACGTTTTGCTAAACAATATGTCTATTCTGTTATTTCCTGATTAATCCACTTTGGGCTTTAAGTATAGACTTGCTATTACAGCAATAGGGGATTTTTAGTATATTCACATACTTTTTCACCCTACTTTACATCTATAATTACATCTCAATTTTTGGTTAAATCTATCTTCATAGTAACTGTTATTAATTTCTAAATAAATCTTATTCACTCCCAAATCAACTAATGGATCATGACTTCAGTTCCTTTCTTAAAAATCCCTTCCCTCTCCCTATCATACTTAATAACTATTGGGTTTCTGTCATTTAATCAGTTTTCCTTGTATATCTGAGTCTTCTTATGCCCTTCAACTCTGTAAAACACATCACAATTTAATTGTCAATGCTCTCTCACTGTCAGAGTACTTTTGGTTCCTTTTAATTTTTCTCCTGGAAAAATACATCCTGAAGACCTCCACCTTCAATTACTGATTGTTTATTCTAGATCCGTTGCTGATGTCTTCCTGGGACTTCCTTTGCTAACTTCTTCAGAATTCTCCTCTTTTTGTGTTGGAACCCCTACCTCCTGAATCTTATGCATAGGTGTGTCTTTGTTTATTTACTGAGCTGGACACTCACACAGTTTAATCTCAAGATTCATATTCTTCAGTTCTCAGAAATTTTCTTCAAATAATTTCCTTCTATTTTCCATTTTCTCTCATTATTAAATTCTTATTAGATGCTTTCTCTTTTCAATATATCCTCTAGTTCTCATATGATGTAGGTATGCTCTAGGGCTTAGTTCTTAATCCCTTTTCTCTGTCTATACTCATTCTAACAGTGATCTCTTCCAGTCTCAACTAATGACTTCTTGAGGTTTCCTCTGGGAGCACTGTGTTGTAGGAGTACAGATATGGATTAAGGTGAGCCTAAGAGTTCCAAGTGTCTTTGGAAGTTACAAGAAAGTCAGGTAAACTGCAATTCCTATGTTCCTTCAAAGTATGTTTGAATCAGCTAGGGAAACTATAAGTGACCTCTTTCTAGAAGTTAATGAAATGAAAACCTGATGTATGCCCTTCAGATGTTCATGGACTTGATGAGTCTGCCCTTGTGTTAAGTGAATATAGTCAATTCTAGGAAAGTTAGATGCTTCCGAACCACCCCAGGCAAAGACTGGGGTGCCTCACATTCAAAAGTAGTAGATATAGTGCATTGTGAAGGCAGCTAATCTTCTTACTTTAAAATGCCAAAGTAAGTTAAACGCCCCCTGGGGGATAATTACTATCCTTTCCCTTCCTGCTCTGCAATTTTATGGTCATCTGGAATTCTGAATCTCTCATTTTGTTTAGTATTCCTGAATGACACAAATTCTCTGCCTTATGTCTCAGAGCCTCTCCCAAATGTTCAAGACTTAAAGGAACAGAAAGCTTGACAGTTCAGAGCCAAAAATGAAGAGACGTCTTTACTCATCTTAAAGTATAACATGCCTGAGCCTGGTAGGACAAGAGATCCCCAAGGATGGCAGAAAGAGAAAAGATGGCAAGGATTTTCTATGCTATGTGGGAATGGCTTAGTTTTAAATGGACAGGAGACGGAATCGATACTTCTTCACAAAGGGTGAGGAAACGAATGATAATCCCAGGAGGGCGTGTTTTAATGAGAGAAAATGAAACAAAACAAAACAACAAAACACAGCATTTAGATCTGTATGAGCTTATCTTAACCTTTGGAAGTGATTTACAAGTCACTTTGCAATGCCATAACCAACACCTAGTGGGTTCCTTCTTTTTTATGATAAACCCATGGAGAATCCCATAATTCAATAATTACATTTCAAATCCCATTTATTTATATCTACTCTACTTTAAGGATTTCTCTCTCTAAGATATTCCCTAAGAAACCAGTTCATTGAGAAAAAAACTAGGAAAATTGCAGCGCCATATAAATTGCTCAGGTGGTGCAGACATTTTGATAAATGTGTATCAGCAAAAATCACAGGGGAAGGAAATTATGGCATTTTAGGGACAGCTCTGTGTTTGATGGTTGAAATCATGGAGTGGCTAACTATGATGGTTCTATGTCTAAGGACAGAATTACAGGTAAGCTACTGGAAATATACTAGCCTTGGGAGAGTTTGGCCTTAGTTTGACTTCTTAAAGGAGTAGGATTAATACTGTTGTCTTAGGATGAAGGAATGATTTGACAAGTAAAAAATTCTGAGATGTCCTACAATAAGTTACAGCAGGCATGACTGTAGTGAGAGAAAGAGACATGAGTAGCTAACCAGTTAATAGCTGTGGGCCAGCTAACAACAGAATGGTCACATTCCTGAAAGTAAGTTTGAGCTCTGAATCAACTTCTGTAGTGACCAAAAGACACTATAGCATCCTGCATATATTTGAACTTTCAGGACTGTTGCCTATAACCAATCAAATGTAATAAATATTTCTTACTTACAGACTGTGCACCTATTATGGAAATGCCTACGCTTCACCTTCACTCCCTTATCTGTAACCTACACAAATTTTTTCAAAATGACTTACACCTTTCTTCTCCAAAACAATGCATAAAAGTGCCTGTCATCTCCAGGAATGCAGATATGTTGCCTTCTCCACCTAGTAGTTACAGTTTAGATTTCATGCTCCAGGACCTAGTACTCTACTGGTTAGCATATTGCTCAATAAATTCTTTCTTTTAGAAAAGCTTTCAGCTATGAAAAGTTTGTTTGTTTATCATATCAGACAAAATTTTCAAAGTTTCCTATCAACCTTGAATATTAACAATAGTCCCCAAGTCATTTTACATATTGGTTAAAAGCAATATGTATTTAGTGAAAGGACTTTCATAGGTGAACTACATGGGATATACTTGTCATTCTTACCCCAAGTATATAAAATTCATTTGGAACCATTGAGAAAGAGATAAAAATGTCCCATTCCAGACTATATGTATTTAGATGTTAATTGTGGGGAGCCACGGGTCTTCCGGCCGCGGAGGCTTGGTTGCAGGACTGGGTGTTTTGCCTGCCTCAGACATTGCGGAGCCCTACTTCCTACTTCCTACTTCCTTTAACTTTCATCACTTCCTCCCCCTAAGCACACACCCCTTAGGCTGTCAATAACCCTCACCCCATCCCCTTAGACCCAATGGGCGTGTGGCACCGCCTACTCGGACCATCCAAGAGCCAATGCGCTTGTCTTCTGCCAGCTAGCCCCGCCTCCCTTTGTTTGTCCTGTATAAATATCCCCGCTGAAAAATAAAGTTTGAGGCTTGATCAGAATACTGTCTTGCCTCCATCTTTTTGTGTCTCCTGTCTCGCTTTCATCCTCCGTAGGTTCCTCCTCGTCCCGCGTTGTTTTGTCCCACCGGCCGGGGCAGTTAATAATATCCCAAATATTCTAAACAGTCTAATTGAATGTATTTTTATATAAAGATTTCTATATGCTACCAAATACTCTGATGTAGTGACTTTTTTGATTTTTAAGGAATTCTCTAAAACTCATGAGGCATCCAAATTACACAAATGCATATGATCTTAGTCTAACTGCTTAAATGGCTATGTGGAATCTACTGATTTTCTTTCCAAATATTCCAATCTATTTTTCTATATATACATATTTCTTTTAGGCCAACTATTAGAAAGAGGATGTAGATACCATATTTCTTCATTGGAGAACAATTAAAATCTGAAAAAAAACTTTTAGTCTTTAAAATAATCACGCAGTGATAAATGGGCAAATTTGTAGGAAATATGCCTTGAATGCAAATAAAATTTGAAGATCATTTGTGCCTAAACATGAAGTCCACATGAAATGTTTCAATATTGGAATAAGCTCTGCAATATAAAGAACATGTAAATAGATGTTCTTATTCTGAAAACAGTTTATTCGCATTTTATTATATTCAATTTAAATAACTTTTTGATTTAAAGATTTGTAACATGGCACTAAAGAAGCACTCAGATGAGTACTGATCATTTATCATTAAGTACATAGTCAGCATTTATAGTGACCCTATTTCCAATAGCTAGTGGAGTCAGCAGTGGGAGAAAAGCAGAGCCTGGCCAGTTCCCTCCTTTCTACGCTGAATTAGCAGGACGTTAGTAGCCACACTGAACAGAAAGTGGTAACCAGAGCTGTGACCTCAGTCAGAACATGTTCTTCTCGGAGTATAAGCACAGTGGTGTGTGCACACTTCTCTATTAATCATCATGGGCCCCACGAGGGCTGTGCAGTCGTGAACCATGGACAAGGCTCTGGGGAAAGAAATCCTTGAAATGCTGGCTATTGAAGGCCACCCAGCCTCAAAGTTTCTTCTTGAGGCTTACAGAGAACTGGGGTCTCTGGTCATTTTATCTGATATAGGGAAAAAAAGGTATAAAATTTGTTATTTTTCAGACAGTGCTTCAAAAAATAGAATAAAGAAACAAAGCTGGTTCAGGCGATAAACTATACTCTTACCATGTGTATTTTGAATCACCTGGGGTGCTTTAAAAAAATACAAATTCTCAGGCCTCACTCTTGCAGATTGCAATTAGGTAAGTTGGTAAGGGGCCTGGGAACTTCTAATTTTATAAAGTTCCCCAAGTGCTCTTAACAATCAAGCCATGTTTGGGATTTCAAATTTGATCCTGTTTTGGAAAATTTCCTTGGATACTAACTTCTCAAATCACAACCGTAGAATTTATGTCAATTTGAAATATTGAACTCCTACATATATTTGCTCCTTTAGCAATATAAAATTCACTGATTTACCCCATTTCAATTAAAAACAAAAAACACAAAATATTAATTTGCTGTGTTTTCCACCTAAACATTCTTTATTTTTGTAGCAAAAAACTTGAGGAAGCAGAGAATAAGATTTTCCCTTCCTCAGCACTTAATAAAGATCTCGTTCCTCAAACTGCAGTGATTTTTACTCATTTGATAAGTCCTTAGGGGTTCTTTTCTCATTCACTAATAATAAGTCAGTGAAAAATTTATCTTGCTTCTCATGGGAAATGCTTATCCAAATGGTTCTAGAAAGTAGAAAGAATGGTGTTACTCTACCTACATCAAATGGTCATTAGATCATGATTCTGTTGTGCTGAAAGATAATTTAAATTTTATAGCTGGCATGATAAAAATGTACCTGGTAAAAAGAATTCTCTCACTTCTCTCTTTAGTTTAGGTAATGAATATTGTAACAGACTTGTTCCTATCTGTGCTGACTTTCTGTGAGATTGAAAGCTCCCCCTTAGAAAGTTATTTTGTATTGTTCTGATTTGTGATGCAAAACATGGTGGCAAGTGCATGTCAATACCATCACCACCACCACCGCCATCATCATCATCATAGTTAGTTACTAACATTTAAAAATCACCATCACCACCATCATCATCATCATATCATCATTATCATCATCATCATATCATCATCATCATAGTTACTAACATTTAATAACACAGTTTCTGAATTTCAGATACATTGTATTTAATTAATTACCCATTAGAATCTTATGAGGTAAGTACTATTATGATGTTCATTTTACAAATGGAAAAACTGGAGCACAAAGAACTTATGAGACACCCCAGCATTTCACAGCTAGAAAGTGGCAGAACCAGTATATCTGAACCCAGGAAGTCTGGCTCCTGAGTTGATGCTCTGAAATTATGCCCCACAGGACATCATTCACATAGAATACAAGGAAAGTTGTGTACTTGGGGGCCCCAGTGAGCACTGCCTTCAGGCCCCTCTATAACTCTCGGACCTCACGCCTTCGTGTTTCCTTGGACAGACCTGGTAACATGTCAACATGCTTGTTCTTCATTGATAGGCAGGGCACTCTAATTTTCTGTTTCAACTTTGTCTCTGACTCATTTTGGCGCATTAATGCTAACAATGTCACATATTTATTTCCCGGTTTTATATGTTCAAAAGTACTCCTAAAATATGTCCTCCTGAAATTCTCTTTCAAAGTAGTCAAAGGACAAGAAGTTTACAAATTTCTCCAGTTTTGGTTTCAAACTCAGTTTGTACCAGCTTCAGAAAAGTACTCATTCCATAGTTCTAGAAATTTCATTAACTGTGACTGCATACTGAAGGGGGGCAATCTTGATTTAAGAGTTTACTTCTAATCACACACACAAATCAATCTACCTTAAGGGAAAAATTTTAAGAATTTAAAAAGCTTTTATTGAAAAATGCAACTCCATACCACTTTGTTCTGATCTTTCAATAATTGACTGTGTTAGGTCATTCTGAAAGAAATAAGATCTTTAAGGACACATTAAATAAATCCTCCTGTATTTAGTTCTTCTCAGGTAAGAGCAGAACCTGTAGAACCACTGAGTCTTATGCAAACCCTTCGTGTGGGAGGCTCTGGAACAGCACCAGGCTTTCTGAAAGCTGGAATGAGAGTAAGGAACATGTGGAGGGGAGTAGCAGGAGTCTCTTTTTGATCAGAAGGGCTTTATAATTCTCCCTGCCGCCCGCAACCCACTGCATCTTCAAGAGAAAGTATACCTCCTTTTGGCATATACGTGCTTGGGAGTCTTCCAAGTGAATGTCCCCTAAACGTCAAACAGAACTAGGCACTAGAAAGTTCTGTTTTGCCAGCACCTTCCTTGCAATCAGATCTCACTTTCTGGTTCTGGCACCATATACCTTCAAGAGTAAGAGAGCTTTGTTGACACCTACACTGGGGGTGTGAACTGCAGCTATGACACATCGGTGGCAACACAAACCTGCATTTTGCCCGTTTAAAAACATGCTTCTTATGGGAAGTAGCCATATGAATTTAGTAAGCAGGAAGCTGGACACAAATAACTTAGAAACCCCCAATTTTACTTCTGTCTCAGATTTGGTGTTCTGGGCCTAGTCAATACTTCACGGGCCAGTAAAGAGGCATTTCGATCACCACTACTTATTTTTAAACACAAACTTTCAAAACCTTTATACTTAACAATCCTCAGGATATCATTTAGTTCAAAGGGAAGGGATGTGGAACCAAGTAGCTGGCGCTGGAGGAGGAGAATGAAAGGGAACATAGAAGTGAGGAAGGTGGGGGTGTGGACAGTGGGTCTTTACACTAAGTCCAGGTTCAGAGCTTTCCACTGGCAGAAGAGTCAGCTGTCTCCTCCTTCTTTCTCTCAATGTTCAGATAATAAAAAAACAGGTCCTCTTTAAAATGTCTAATTTTTCAAGATTTAATCCCCAATGACAAAAGCGAGTGACTTTGATATGTTGGCTTAGACTGCATATATTGAAAAAGCCCAAAGCTTTAGCAAGGGAGTGTATTTTAACAAAGGATGATGTGTTTCACACAACTTTCAGCCCAGATGTACTAAAACTAAGTACCTTTGGTGTAGTTTTCATTTTTAAATTTCGATACCTCTGATGGGTATATTTTTTGATAGGGAAACCATGATTAAGATATACTTTTAAGTCTGAAGGTCTTCATTACTGTAAAAGGAGGCTAAGGAAGGCAAAAAAAATAGAACCTTGATTCTCCTTCCTTCCTTAGTACATTCTAGAATAAACAGTATCACATGACGCTGACAGGGAAAGGAGAAGGAATACAAAGGAGGAAAGTCAAAAGAGAAATTGGCTCGAGGGCTGAGGACGGAGGAAGAATTAAAATTGGAGAGAGATTCTGGAGAAGATAATTCTTGGGTACATGAAAATACTATTCATTTAATGATATATATTACCATTAACACACCATCGTTGATTTCTGGGTTACATCCCACTAAACAAACCCTGCTGACTATGCCTACATACAATAGTTTGGGTACTCCCTCTTTGAATAGACAAGAAAACTTACTCACTATTTCAAATACTTTCCACACATTTATTTGAATTAACAGATTTATTTGAATTAACAAACTCTCCAAGGTTTAAGCTAGTAGGTCATTCATACCTTAGTGTCAATTTTTCTTTAATAATTAAAATCACAACTAGCTGAAATGGTCTCAGTGATTCAGAACTTTGCTGTGGGGAAAGAGAGCAGATGGCCAGGAGAATGGAGTAGAATGATCTTGCATTCACCTGCTCAGGGCTCACCTTTACCTCTTTCCCAGCCCTTCTTCTCTTCCCTCTTAACTAGGGCTGCTTGATGACACTTTATAGGCTCATGGCTGACTTCAGAACACCATTCCTTCTGAACAACAAGGACTGGGTTTTCAAAGTAAATAAGATCAAGTTTAAGTATGTGTGATATATAGAAATGAGGAGGCTTCTGAATCTGAGAACTCTGAGCATGAATGCTAGCAAGTCCACATACCAGTTGTATGGATTTGGTAAATTATTTAAACTCGCTAAGTTTCGGTTTACTCATTTGTAAAAGGCAGATAATAATATCATCCTGTCTCACAAGGGCTAAAGGAGATGACTTCCATAAACTGTTAGCACAATGCGCTATGGCTCCTACTATTGATCATTTCTTTACAGTACTGCACAACAATCAACTCCTT
Source organism: Pteropus alecto (assembly GCF_000325575.1). Lineage (NCBI taxonomy): Eukaryota > Metazoa > Chordata > Mammalia > Chiroptera > Pteropodidae > Pteropus > Pteropus alecto. The sequence continues at coordinate 1,020,959 of NW_006443569.1, read as the reverse complement.
GGGACCGGGATAAAGCAGACACAGCCATGTCACACAGCTGTAATGCGATAAACATGTAATTTTGCATATGAATGCACAGACATGATGCTGGGCCTCCAAGAGTCACACCAGAAGATGTTGAGGTATGGGAACAAACTTCTGGGGGAGACCTTCCACAGGAGGGAGCTCTGGAGAGTGGTAATTCCTGAAAGGGTATGTCCTGGTTTAGGGCTATGGATGTCACAAATCTCGGCAGCATGCAGCTACCACTTTATCTCTGCTCCAAGGACATGGTGTACATCCAGGCACTCTTTGGAACACAACCCTGACTATGAGACCCAGTGGTCAGCACAGCCTATGTTAAAGCTTAGAAATCAGAGTTCTTTGTTAAGTGCCCCCATTCTTTGAGACCCACATTGAAATTACCTTTCAGGGAGGGAGAAATATGCTTTCTATGAGGAAGCTAAGCATGGTGGCCTTTATGGGGGACATAAGTATGCATTTCTAATTTGTTCCTTTGAGTTACTAATGTAAGCCATGCTATTTATACAAGAATGGTCTCTTGTTAGGATCAATACTAAGTATACAGATTACCGTTGTTCAAGTTGCCAATCCTGGTAGCTATTCAGTAGATAAGTAATTAGTAACAGTTTTGTTGGACCATGAATATCATAGATTCATACCCTTTGAATAGAACCTTAATACAGCAGTAAAGGTTTATAGCTATATAAAGCTGTCCAGCTGGAGTGGAAGCAACCCACAACATTTTCCATGCAAAACCCACTCACATGATGCATTCCTCACCCTACCTCACTCCCGTTCGAGAGGCAGGGCAAATGGAGCAGATGTTTGCATGGGAATTTTCCCAGGGCTTAATTCAAGAAGCTAAAACAGTGAGTACACCTGAGCAAATGAGGCCTGGATCAGGGAGGCAGCCCTGGGCTGTAGCCCCACATTTCTCTAAGACTATGTTTTACAAACACAGAGCCACAGAGTAGGAAAAATAAAGGCATCTTCGACATTGAAAGCTGGAATTCTATCTACTTGCTATAGTAATGTCCAACTTTATCAGCTTTTAAGAGGGGACAATGGCGAGCTATGGTATTTTTAGCTTGCTGAGTTTTTCTGTGTGTGTGTACGTATGTATATATCACAGAGAAAACACCTCATCTAATGTTACCCCCTCCCCACATATAAACATTGGATATTATAATGCTGGAATAGACTCTGACTTCAAAAAGCGACATCTCAGGCACTGCTAACAATAACTTTGAATATTTAAGCAAATTATGTTAAACAAAGGCTCATATTCGCTTAAATATAAAAACACATAAGGAAAATGAAAAAAAAAATAATGCTGAAACAGTTTCAGTTGATTATTCCAATGTAAAATAAAATCTACCTCCTAAAATATTTTAACAAAGGTATGTCTTCATTCAAGAATCTGAATTATACATAAGTTAATTAATGTATAAATATCACACAAACCAGGGCCTTGTATAGAGTTGGTACTCCATAAAAGTTACTTGACTTGGACTGAAGGACAAGACAGAATTCTGTGAGATTAAAAAGAAAAGTTTCTACAAAGCAAGTATTTTCTATAATAGGCATATCTCAAACTAATAGGCAGGAAGTATATTTAAAAAATGTTTTTGCTTTAGGTCTAAAAGATTTTCCTTTCCAACTATAAAACAGCTGAAATCATGTATCCTCAGCCCAACGTAATTTCACGCCTAATTTATGGAAATAGAATACCAAAGGACTCTGTAAAAGAGAGGGCAGGCAGGAGGGAAAGGATAGTGTGACATTAACACAGGGACCTGCTACTCTGTTGTTTGGCCAGGAGAGAGGCCTGGGTGATTCTACCCTACAGGCAGCACGGTGAGATTCCAGCAAAAACATGTGTTATGAGGGGAGTAGGGGGGCACTCAGCTGAATGAACTTACTGTTACCTTTTTCCCCCCTAACATAAGTCTTCTTTTTCCTGATACTGTCTGAATTCGAAACATCTAATTTAATCCGTTGGAGGGCCAGTCTTCCTTTTATTTCCTGTCTGTACTGAAGCAGTCGCCTGTTTCAATTACGTCTTTCTCCAGCTCCTACATTTCTTGTGCTCCAGCTGGCTAAAAGTGCACTTCCTTGGAAGGTAAAATGCACTAACTGTGCTGATCGGAGACTGATAGCTGGTGAGCCACAATATTTAATAGCTGCACTGATAAGGAGGTTTAAAAAAAATCCATTTTTAAGCCTAAACAAAAGGATATTATGTAGCTGTATGTTCAATTAAGATCTAGTTAAATTCTTTTTTTCCCATTATGTGGAACTTCATACAGGCAGCCGACATAATTCATAGTGTTATGGCAAATTTCATCAGCACTGTATGTTTGAGAAATATTTCCCTCCTGCTTTTCAGTTAGTTACTGCTGATTTGGGACCAGCTTGGTGCAATTATTTCAAAGAACAGAACTGTGGGATTGATATGGCGTTCTTGCAAAACCTTGGCTGGCTAAAAATAAGACTGTTTTGTAGTCGAGAAGGCAAAAAACGTCTCTGGGCTGTAAACAGCAGTCAATGTATTTCTTTTTTGCTTTATGAAAACCACAATTTTTTCCGTCCCTCCTTACTCAAAGTGTAGTTTAATTACAGTTTAATCTCTTTCAGCAAGCTGCCCTGGAAACCTTATTGTTCAACCACAGTATTATCAATCCTACAGCTATAATTTATGGTGAAAGGTGGAGGCTTCCCTTAGAAAACCCCCTCCTGCTAAATCAATAAATAGGTAAATAAATAAATAAATAAATAGTCACTTTTTTTCTAACTCACAGTGCAAATTTTTATGAGGCCCTAGAGATGCCAGCCGAGTAATTAAAGAAATACCTGAGAGGTGTTGATCAACACTTACCCTATTTAACTCTGCTGGGTCAATAAATCTGAAGGAAAACTTTTAAGTTAACAAGATTGTTTAGGCCTCCAGTTGCTGAAAAGTATTTGGTTACACTGAGGGGAAATGAGGTGGGAGAGAGTGGAGGAGAGAGTCAGAAGTAAAAAACCAACTCTCCACACTGGAAGTACGAGAAATATAGAGTAAAGAGTTTGTTGCAATTGAAGGGGTGAATAAGGTCAGTGAATTATTTTTGCTGCTTTAAACTCACAGGTGTAATAACTTAATGTCTGATTTTTAGTACATGTTTTGAAAGAGTGGCTACAATCCTAGGGGTTTCAATAAAAGGAAAGGTATAACTCCACTGTTCATTAGGACAACAAAACAGATGACAAGAATAAGTCTGAGATGGAACTTTATCCATTACTTTGTCAGACATTTACTTTATTGTCTTCATTTAAAAAATATTTTATGATCAATTTGATTAATAAAATCATTTTCTCTACAGAAGCAGAAACAAAAAGAACTTTTTGTTCAGCTTGGCAGTGCAAGCTTGCTACTTGGAAGGTTTACTTTCCCACACAAACCCTGTTCTAATAGAAGCCCTTCTCTAACCCTATGACCTTCCCTTCAGTCTTAAATCACGACCCAGTGAGGCCGTCAATGCCCATGGGGCTTCGGTCAACTCTGCTCAGTGAAGGTCTCTGGCCTGCTGCACCCGGCAGGGACCACCTCCACCCTCCACCGCCAGTAACTGTGGCCTCTGCCACCTACACTTCCGCTGACACTCTGCTTTTCTTTCTGTTACTCGTGCGATTTTATGTAAAAAGTGCTGCTTTATGAATTCTGCCAATCAGAATTTCAGTGCCTGTTGGTCCTCTTAGTTGATTAGACTTGCTGACCAGTTCTCCTGCTACCAAATAACACATTTATCTCTTATTTATCATGAACTGTATACACTTTCATTTGAAATTACAGAAATTCATTAATATACTAAACTTCACGGATAAAAAGCCAATAAAACAGAAAATTCTAAAAACCTACCAGAAATTCTCTTCTAATCCTCATCAAGTTTTAGATGGCAGAAATGTGTTTATTTTATATTTTTCTAAAACTCTTTAACATCATATGCTCATTTCCATTGGCAGCTGAAATATATTGCTTTTAATATTTCCTATGCTAAAGGCATCTCTACCAAATTTTAAGGCATAGAACTCTAGGATCTCAGTATTTTTATAAGTGCTTCAACAAAATTAAAATTTTCATTTGAGAAAACACTGGTCTACAAGTATTCTATAGCTTTCTATTTCAATGAGAAATTAAGACAGATATCTTACTGTTTATAATAGTATGTCAATTTTCTTCCCTGTTTTATCTCAGTTTTGGAATTGATGGGTCTCTCTTCTGTAACATAGAACTTACAGCTCTACCTTTATATTCTTATGTGATTTTCATCACATAACTCATTCATTTACCTCTTTGACATGGTTCAAAGTTAAACTGCTTGATTTTATTAAGTGCTGATATTAGAAGTGGTCTGAAATGTATGCTTTATTTCTGTTGTATTCTACATGCACTTAAATACTGTAAGGTAAACTATTTGTTTTTTAAGTAGGAGGAGCATATTTCATTAAAAATATATTCCTGTGTATTAAAAAGATCCACGTACATGCCACTTTATAAAGCTATATTCTGCTATACTGCCCTAATGTAGTCAGTCACATAAGCATTCCAACAGTACAGGGACACAATTATCAAAGTATAATCTGGAGACACATGGAGGTCTCTGAGACGCTTTAATTTGGTCTTGAGGGCAAAACTACTTTTCCAATAACAGAAAAATATTATGCCTTTGCCATCATTCTCTCACGATGTATAATTCTCTCTAGTGTATAATTCTCTAGAGACTACCTGACTTGTCTAATTGGAACAGACTATTGAAGCAAATAAGAGAAGCCAATGAATGAGATTTTTAACAATGTGGGAAAAACTGCCACTCTTCTTGCTATCTTTCTTTTGTTTTGAAAAATTCTGTTATTTTTCATAAAAATAAATTGTTACATTATTTTTTAAAGAATTAACAAATATCTGTCGAACGTCAGTTTTATGTTATAATATGATAAGTGTTGATAGATATAACCCACATAAGCGAAAGTAGTTTGAGATCCTCAATAATTTTTAAGATTGTAAACAGGGTGAGGTGGGGTTCTGAGAGAAGAATAGTTTGAGAAACTCCGGTATAAGTTATTTAGATTGTTTTCACTTTGGGGCTAATCTATCATGTAGCTTCTATTTATATGAAAATACAGATATATGTAATTTTGGTCTATATATAAAAATGTATCTAGATGACCAACTTTGCATCGAGTCCAAATTCATCTTGTCCCTTACTTTTGAAGAAGTATTTTGCCATTCAAAAATCAGCTTTGAAAGCTTGGAAGAGAGTTATTTCCACTTATAAAATAGGTCCTAGTATTCGCTTATTAGAGGCTACTTAAAATATCAAAGACCACTAAAAGTTCTTATAAATTTAGGACTCTGTTCTTTTAAATTGAGGCCATGGCTTTGGATTTAAGAAGTAGATTCCTTTGGATTGGGGTTTATATTGTCAGTGTAATTCAAGTTAGAAAAAGTTTCTGAATATGGGCATGGGTGCTCCAGCCATTGTCAAAAGACACTGGGAATGCACACATGATCTTAACTGAGACCTAAGTCTGGTGGGCCCATTTGAAACTTAACAAACTAGGGCTTCGGAAACACTATTTCCAACTCTTTTCATTTTATTTTTTTGTGCTAAGGCCTTCTGTAATTACAGCCATTAGTATTTGTCAATGACATATAAAAGATTTGAATTTATCCAGGTTAGAAGTTTAGTATTCTTACATTTCAAAACAGGAAAGAAGCTCTGTTGATATTTTCACACACTGATACCAATAACTGAAGATAGGGTTTTATTTAAGCAGTAGTTATCTTCTAAAAAGAGAATCATAAATACCACTCAAATTCACAAATCAGCTAATAGTTCTTAGAGTTGACAGCCACTGTTCAGTCTCTATGTACCTCTCAGGCTTAGAACAAAAGGAATCTCATATTTCAGCTCCTCAAACTTTGTCGATTACTGAGATATTCAGTCATAATGATATACTCTGGATATCTGGTCTTCATTTAGACCAGTGAACCTTAATATTAGATGTGGATGGGTGGGTAGGGGAGCAGAAGCAATTTGTGTGCTTAGGAAAAGTATTTTCAGTATTGTAATTGTTTTGGTTTAGTCATGATATTTATTTTTAAAACTCAAAGAACAGATTAGAGGAAGTGAGAGTTATAGACAAAAATCTTATGCTTATAATGAGAGATTTTTACTCTCTTACACAATCTCCTCTTTTCTTCAATCTAAAACAAACCACGGACTGTAAACTCTATGAGAACAGAAATAGTGTCTGTTTTTCACTCCTCTTTTGACAATGACCATAACATGAACTCAGTTAAAATTCAATGGAAAAATTTATGGATGAAAGAATGAATCTCAAAAACGCATACGCTATTCTAATTTTTTAACAAAGACACCAAAGCGATTTAAGGAACGGGTTTTTTTTCCCCCTTTCAATAAAGTTCTATAGCAACTGCATATCCATGGAGAAAAGAAGGAATCCATCCCTACCTCATACCATACACAAAATTAATTTTAAGTGGATCACAGACCTAATTTGAAAGCTGAAACTATAATGCTTATTGAAGAAACAGAATATGTTCATGACCACAGAGATAAGCAAAGAATTCTTAAAGAAGACACAAAAAGCAGAACCATAAATGAAAAAGAAATGAGAAACTGGACTTGATGACAATTAAAAACTGCTCATCAAAAGAAATCACTATGAAAAGTGAAAAGGCAACCCACAGACTGAGAGAAAATATTCACATTCTCTGTAATTGACAAAGGACTTTATTTCTAGACTATATAAAGAACTCCTAAAATTAATAAAGAAAAGCCAAGAACACAATAATTTTCTGACTGAACATCATCATCTGTCTTGAGAAGTGGGATCAAAATGACAAGCAGAGGGGTGACTTGGGCATTCAATCAAGCACGTTCCTGCTACTTGACCCTGTGTTAGGAATTGTGTGTACAGCGCTGATAAAATAAATGGCAAGAAGCTTTCATTATAATCAGGGAGGCAGAAAAGTAAATGAGAAATTATAACAGTGCAAAATGGCAGTGAGAGCCTTAGACAAGGCGTGGCTAAATCCAAAGGCAGACCTGAAGGTTACACAACTGGCTTCTTTTCCTTCTAACCTTATTTTCATTAGTGCCACTTCTACCACACATACTGAAGTCCTACTTGCCTCTCTATTTTATACAGAGAGATGAGGTAATGGCCATGGTAAGGTTTAATTGATTACTCGTAGACTGTAACATCCAGTTCTGACTTTCAAATGGAAGGAACATTCTTAGAATTTTCTTGTTGATCAGTATTTGAAGTTTGGCTTTCGACTCAGCTTCTTGACTGTGTTTCATACTGTTAAGTATGTAACAGAATTTCTTTAATCTTAGATGTTGTCAGCTATGCAAGTATAATAATTACACCAAAGAAGGTACATTTCCAATTTTAAAGAAACAATAGCAAAAAATAAGTACTTACTAATGACACTACAGTCATGCGTCATGTAATGATGTTTCGGTCAATGTCGGACTGAATAGATGACGGTGGTCCTGTAAGATTACAATGGAGCTGAAAAATTCCCTTTGTATAATGATCTCACAACCTTTATGATGTGGCACAATGCATTGCCCACATTTATAGTGATGCTGGTATAAACAAACCTAATGTGCTGCCAAGTCGTATGAAAATATGGCACATACAATTATGTACAGTACGTAATACTTGATAATGAGAATAATCCACTGTGTTACTGGTTTGTGTATTTATTATACTATATTCTTTATCTTTATTCTGGAGTGTACTCTTTCTACTTATAAAAAAATTTTGCTGTACAATAGTATGCTGGGTTACGCGGGCAGCAGCATATATGTCTCCTGTTTACCACATCTCTTGACTGCATCATTTTCTCTTATGCTTGATTTAATCTTATGTTGTTTTATAAACTTAGTGTAGCCTAAGTTTACTGTGTTTATAAAGTCTACATCAGTGCACAGTAATGTCCTGGGCCTTCACAGTCACTCAGCACTCATTCGCTGACTCACCGAGAGCAACTTCCAGTCCTGCAAGCTCCATTCATGGTAAGTGCCCTATACAGCTGTACCATTATTTATCTTTTATACCACAGTTTTACTATAATTTTTCTATGGTTAGATCTGTTTAGATACATAAATACCATTGTGTTACAATTGCCCACAGTATCCAGTACAGTAACATGCTGTACAGGCTTGTCGCCTAGAAACAAAAAGCCATACTCTGTAGCCTAGGTGTGCAGTAGGCTGTACCGTCTAGGTTTGTGTAAATGCGCTCACTCTATGGTGTTCACACAATGACAAAATCTCCTAATGATGCATGTCTCAGAAGGTATTCCCATCATTAAGCAGCTCATGACTGCATTTAGAAGAAGATCAACTAACTTTGTTGAGAATTTCAAGATTGTCATTTTCTCAAAACATTAAAAGGTAAGGATAGTTGGAATTTAACTGAAGCCAGCATTACAAAATACATACATATCTACCAATCTCTGTATCTATATCTACCTCTCCTTCGGGTACATTTAATTAAATTTTAGGTCCTTATCTTTTTCTTTTTCAAAGATGATTTTACATCAGTATTTTCCATAAACACATCTGGTGTTTCTTCACAGCCTGAATTTACTAAATGTCATAGCTAATGAAGGAAGGATTTATGCTTTTCAACATAAATTCATTTTATTTTCTCCAGGCTCCTCCCTCTCTACTCAGAGCTGATGATTTCTTAAACCAAAATGGTTGGTCAGAATCCAATCAAGAATATAAAGGCAACTGAATAAATAAAACCATGAAGTAAGTGTAAAATATTAGTGTCCAGACATCTGAGATGTATGTAGCTACTATGAAACTTCCACAGCTGTACTGGCCTGGAGCTCACGTGGTTCCTCAGATTTAACAGGACCCATTACCAGTTAAGAGTTTTATTTGCTTAATAAATTATATTCTAAAGCACAATAGCCTAGGTTCATAGCTGTAAAATTGCCAAATATTGTCAATGACCACTCTCTGGTCATAAATAACAAAATAATCTATGACTCATTGGATTTTTGATTCCCAGGGCAATTCTTTCTCACCATTACTCAAAAATGTAAAAAAGTGCCTCTACGTGGCATTTTATGGAGGTTATAAACTACTCAAAGGAGATGACATAGGACAGATTTGTAGGCCAAGTAACAGGAACCAGCCAAGCAAATGTGTAAATTAAAAAACTAGTGACAAAGAAGAGGGCTAGTGAAAGAATACTGAAATCCTAAGAATAGATCACGATTAACTACAAAAAGAGAAGAGGGGAATGGAAGGTAAGTGATGTAAAAACCATTCACGGAACATTTATGTTGTTAGGGGAAGTGTATTAAAATAATGGAACCATCACCTGGTGACTCAAAGGGCAAAACTCAGGTTCACTTTGAAATATAATTTATATTCACATTCTTATTTGAATGCATCAGAGGGTAAACACTAATATCTAACAGGTGCCACAGAGATAAACCTTGGAAGGTTATTTTTTAATAACTAATATCAATTTTCAAACGTGGTTAATAGTTCTTTCGTTTATGCCACTAACACATAATACTGAGCAGTTGCTTTCTGCTCGCCCCAGGTCAGCAGCTTGGGCGTTGAAATTAATAAGGCACAGTCCTGCTGTCTACTGGAGAAGCTCACAGTCCAGCAGATGCTCACAGCTGGGAAGGGAGGGAGATGGTTAAATCAGCAATCATATTTGCACTCCCTGAGCAAATACAGGTCCCAGGCATGGGATGGTGCAGACTAAGGGCACTCAACCCAGCTGGAGATGAGAAAGGTAGGCTTTCTCAGGGAGAAGCTGTGCTGGGCAAGACAAGTAGGAAGAAACTGGGAGAGTAAGGATGGAGAAATGGTTTTCCTGGCAGATGAAACAAGATGAATAGAAGAGGCATTAGGAGCCTGGTCTGTCCAGGGAAGAGACGGAGAGGTAAGTGGGGGAAGGTAAGAAAAGGCAATCATGAGGGATTTTCCATTGCCAGCAAAGAGGGTGGACGTTACCTTGTAGGTAAGTAGGGCAATGACAAGATCGGATTGGCATTTAGAAAGATGATTCTTTCAGCACTGTGACTAATTTCATTATAAAACCATTTAATGATCGAAGTCAAGCATTTTTACCTTTTAAACAGGATAATCTTGAAAACTAAAAATTTATCGTTGTGGCAATTATGAAAACTAGAACAGAACACACTTGGTTATATTCTTCTTACATACTGAACATGTAAGAGTCCAATTTTTTCTGTGAAAATGGAAAGCGTCCATTTTACAATGATAGCTTAGGCATGTGCTCAGATGTGCTGCTTTTTACATGTTTTGATGGCTCCCTCTCTTTTCATGATGATTTCCCACCCACTCCAGTATTCTATAGAATGATTTGTAATGGTGTTAGGAAAATTCCCACAACATGAAATAGAAACTCACCAATTAGTTTGTCCCATGCTAAGAGGATAGATTTTAAAATCTTTTGGTCTTTTGATTACTTAGACTACCTGCAAAGACAGTGCTGTGCTGGGTAAACTCTCATGCCTCACTGAGGTTGAAATGATGAAATAATTATTTAAAAACGTTCACCTTTGTCAAAGTGAAATCTGTCCTCTTTCATAGAAGCCATCTAAGAATATACATTTGATGATGTCTTTTCTAATACTCAGTGTAATGCTATGAAGTTTGAACTGCCCTGAATAGACATTTTAATAAACAAGTCATGTAAGTATTATCAGCTAAGTTTTATTCATGTTTATGTTCCTCACAACTCCTACTGGTATTCTGCACATAGTAGGTGATTAAATATATCTTGGATAAATGAAAGAAATGATTATCGCTTTTAATTATAGATTATTACATTTTAATACATTTTTAATATATAAAATTTTATATGTACAATAACTACCAATATTTTGATTGAGCAGATTTTTTTTTTTTTTTTTAACTAAAGAACTCTATAATGCTCTTGGGAACTTAATGGAAAGAGGTGCCTTGCCTCCTGTTATAAAAAGCATAGGAACATCCACAGGCACAACCTCTGTGCCTCAGTGGAAGATGCAATGCCACTAATCCTCAACCATATACAGTAGGAACTCAATGTTTGAGGGCAGTGACACACTAGTTTATGTTCCTATTCTAATATCTGTCATTCTCTGAATAACTCTGATTATCCATTAAAGTAAGGACTGTGTCCAGTGAACTATCTTTGGTATATAACACAAATTCACTTGAAATTAAGTACCTAATTTAAAAATGCTTTGCTTCCATAAGTTTAGAATTAGGAGGCAATTATATTCATTCATCTTATTCATCTAACTAATGTTTACTGAGCAATTATGTTCTAGGTTATATGCTGGATATATAAAAAAATTATACCTTCTTATTGTCATGGAAATCACAGTCAAGTAGAAGAAGGGAATTTTAATTCAGATATAAAAAGTGCTAAAACACAGATCTGTAGACAATGTTATGGAAGCACAATGGAGAAAGGAATTATTTTGAATGGGTTAGAACACAACTCACAGAGGTAAATTTTAGTTGAGGACTTAGTAGAATGAAGAGGAATTCACAAGCCAGAGAGAGGCTCTGTTGCCCAGACAAGGTGAATGGGAAGAGCAAAGAAACACAGGACTGAAAGCAGAGAATGTTAAGAGAATGATCAGTACTTGGCAATTCATGTGAAGAGTACATGAAAAGGGAGATTTGGGTCAATAAATTGGGACCAGATGATAACTTATTGAGGCCTTCAGACTTTCTGTAGCTAATAGTGAATTAAGAAAAATAGAGAAAACCAGGAGTTCACAGTGTTAGGAGCTGTAGAATCTTCCAGGAAATTTAGGAGGTGAGTATGAGGGAGAAAAGGAAGAAAGGACAGAGGAAAGAGAAGGGAAGGGGTAGAGGGAGAGGATGAGAAGTGAGAGGAGGAACAGAATGAGAGTCATGGCAGGACAGAAAGGAGAAGAGAAGATAAAGAGGGAAACGCAGGTCAGAGGCATTAAATAGAGGGAGGATGACAACTAGATTCCCAGTCCCCAAACCCAGGTGGGCTGACAAGAAGCTACAAGTGAGGAGCCTAGGGCTCTGTAGCTCTAATGTGGGTGAGCAGCCAGGTTTGGGATCTTGGTGTGAATTCTCACTCACTGGGAGGAAGGCAGACTCTGTTTTATTAATTTATTTTTTGAAACAAACAAAAGTTCCAGTTTGATGTAAAGTTCTTAGACTCAAGTACAAAAAGAATATACATTGGGAAAAGAACATTTCTTTGCTAGAGCTTTCCTGGTTTTATCTCTGTGATAGTTCTCAATAACTATGTGCTTCTAAAATGAGATATTCACCATCAGTATATGTTTTTAAGAATCCTGGAAAAGAATAAACACTAATAAATAACAAATAAACTAATCATTTTAAAGTTTTCTTTAGATGAAAGTTCAGAAGGGAAATCCAGAGCTTAACAGCCAATGTGAAGTTATTTTAGGAATTACTATTCCTAAGTCATTCGTTTGACTTGAGAAAAAAGAAAGAACTCTTATGGGCTTCCTTTTTCATCTGAAAACTTTACATGATGTCCCAGGAGATAGAATTATAAACTCTCTAAAAAGGTGCTTTGGGAATAATTAGTTCTAGATAGCTAATAATGTATGGTTGAGAAAACACAGAGGGTTCCAGAGATTTTAATAAGAGCACCTTTCCAAGGATTACAGCATCCCCATGAGAAACTTACGATCTTCAAGAAAGAGAAGAAGCAATTCACTGACTTTTAGTAATATTTCTATTAACTTGTGCACTCGTGTATGATTTAAAACAAAAACTTTAAAAATTGTTCTTAGCACAGGTCAACTAAATACAGAATTGTTTATCCTATTTTATAATTGAAAACTGAAATAATAAGGAAAAAAATCACAAAATAAATTCCACACATTGCTTAATATAAATATTTGGTTTCATGTAAAGAAATGTGTAAATTATAAAACAATTGTTTCATGTTAGCAAATTTCGAAAATCTGCCATGATGGAAGCTGTGCTATCTTTCAAAATGAGGCTCAGTTCCCAAATGCAACTTGAAAACTATTTGTCCTTTTTGTGTTTCCATTTTCATTTCAGCAGATTCTCATATATTGATAAGAAAAACTAATATTCACCACATAATTTTAAACCAAATCAGAATGTCAGTGCTAGCGTAAGAGTCTGATCAAATCTACCTTTGCTACTGGGTTTTTAGGTAGCATCAAGACTAGGAAGGTTTTCATTCTCCTCATTCATAGCAAAGAGAGAAACTTTTCTCACAAAAGGAAAAAGCATCCCATTTTCAAAGGACTGTGACTGTAATGGCCTTTTTCTCTTTCTAAAAAAAGTATACATTTTGAGACCAGAAAGACTATTGAAACATTATGAAAAGTCTTACAGTGTTTTCAACACTAATACCCAAGATAAGGGTACCCAGAGGGGAAAAAAAAAGTACAGCTGCCTTTGGAACATTCAGGGACCACCCAAGCTGTATTCTATAAGTTCGTCAATGTGCCATATGAGGCAAAAGAGCAATTTAAACATGTCCGATATTATGAAGACTTAAATAATGTAAGATTTAGTAATATAAAAGAGCCACTTACTGTTTATAGTTTTAAAGAACTCTCAAGTGGAAGATGAGCAGATTTAATTTAAAGGCATTTTAAGTTTTTATTTTAAAAATTACATGTGTATGTGTATATATATATTCAAAGTTCACATATATTAAATAATTCTGCTTCGTAATTCAGTCTCTAAACTTCCTTATACAAAACCAATTAAACTACTGGCATTTTTATGATTTTGCAGAAATCGGTTTCAACTAAAAATGATAGAATGAATAGTTCTGTACTTAGTTGTACTAAGAGAAAGAAAAGTATTTATTTTAAATTAAGAGTGAAAACTTAGGTAAAATTTGGAGAAAATAGCAGGCACGCAATAAAACTTCAAAATCTAAGACAAAACATACATGATCATATGAAATATTCCTCTTTAAGATGAAATTCATTCTGCTGTGGGTTAAATCTCCCATTTACATAGTATATATCTTTCAAATAGAAAGCTAGGCTTTTTCGTATGTTGGAATACCTTAGATCACTTAAGACAATATTTTTTTTCTAGTGCATGTACTGCCTACAATAAAAAAGCAATTCATCTAATCAAAAAATACTTCAAATCACCTTAGGTTTGAGGCAAATTTAGAGCATCAATCACCCTATACGTAACATTTTTAACCCAACAAGTTATCATATGCAAACATGTAAAAAATAAGTGATACTTTCATAAAATAAACATTAGATAAAAATAGTTGTGGTAGAAAATTATATTGCCTTTGTTTTTACTATTAAATTCTAAATGAAGGCCACTTGTGGTCCTGACCTTATTGATCACACATGAAATGGTACCTGACATAGGCCACAGCCTTAAACATGGACTTGAAAGGGAACATTCATTCTACTTGGTGAATAAGACCATTTTTTGGAAAATAAAAAGAAAAAAAATCTGAATTTTTGTTTGTTTTTCTCCTTTGTGGTGGCCCGCATGCTTTCAAATATCTCTTATTAAAAGGAGTCGATAAGGTTGTTCAAGTGAGATTTAAAAAAAATATATTCCTATTCGCAAAAGGCAAGGAATGAGACTTTCAATTTCTTTCATTTTTCATTTTTTTAAATAAAAAAGAAAATGAGTAGTAAAAAGGCCAAGCCAATTTCTATAGATAACTTACAATTTAATTAGTTCAGCTGTTTTCAATGGCTCTCTGCCTGTTTTATACCTTGCACTGATGTCCAGGCCTGTTTTTGCTTCTGCAGATTTCTTTCACAAGGAAACGCAGGCTGACAGAACATTGCAAAATGAAGGGGAAAACAAAGAACTTCAGCTGGAAAAAAAGATCTTTGTCCATGAAACCAAGTACATTTCCTATCTCTAATATACTATGCTTGCTAATAATCCCAGTTACTTGCAATGAGAAGTAAATGAGTAGAGTGAGCATTGTCTCATAAATATAAGTGCTGAGTCGAGTGGGAGGCTTGCACTCCTGGCCTTGATCTGACATCGACTGGTGATACGATAGGGCAAGGGGAGAGAAAATGAGTGGAGAAGTAATCATTTATTTACTTACCCATTCATTCAATACTTATGAGAGCCTACTATGTGCTTGGCAATGTTCTAGGTAGTATTTATAGAAGATCTGCTATGTGCTAGCAGCTTAATTATCTCCATTCATTTTTGTACCATCTTAATGAAAATGATATTTTTATGACTTACATACGGATGAGGAAATTGAGAATCAAAGAGTTTATTTAGCTATCTTAAATCACATCAACTAAGGACTGAGCTGACTGCATCCTAATTTTGTCTTATTTCAAAGCTCAGAAGCTTTTGATGACTGTATTATGGTGATTTCACAATATATCACTGTTAGATTTACTCATGTACAATAACATCACCTTCTTCTAAAATACAGTATCTTCAGGAGAGGTAATATGTCAGATTGCTATTGGTAATTCATAGTATACCACTTTGCTATGCTTTCTACTTTTTAAATAACTTTAATATGAAAGTTATACATTGTTGTCGTAATAAATCAACACAGAAGTGTATAAAGTGTTAAGTGGCTTTCTCCATCTCTTATAAAGTTGAATTCAACCAATTAACCAATGTTCGAAGTTTGCATTTTTTTTCACACCTTTTTCTCTGCTCATGCTAAGTGCAAAAAATAGATACACTCAAACGTTTTTTGTTTTTGTTTTTTTAAAGTTGTAAAAGTTTTTCTTTTTGCCTTTTAACAACAGGATGCTGCTTCAATGGAAGTTTCAGTGGAGAGATGGTGACAGAGTTTTGGAAGACCATGGAAACTGCCAGGGTGGGGTTATCAAAAAAATATTTTCTCTTTCTTCTAAAACAGTGTCTAGAAAATTAATTATTAGTAAATTAGCAGTGATCATACCTAAGAGTAGCAGCATGACTATATACAAGCTGGTGTCTACACACATATAGTTAATACATTGCGCTCTTGCTCTCCTTCTCCTCCTTCTCTCTCTCTCCACACACACACACACGTATACATACACGATGCTACTGACAGATTGCAATCTAGAACATGCCTTCCTGTTCCAATACAAATGGGTCTGCATTTTCTTTTAACTTGGCAAGGTTAAAAAACAGACTCGTCATAAGTGTGTAATGTCTTGAACCAAAATAGACTTCCTTAATGATTTGTTTTCTCCAATTTCACCACAAAATGTAATGCAGCCAACAAAAGACCTATTCTTCCCCCACGTATAATAACATGTTATTCAACAATCATGTAAGAAAGCCTATACATAAGACTGCCAAGGACCTGAAATTGAGTTTCTAACTGAAATGTTTTGGGAAAAAAACTCCTTTTTTTTTTTTTTAAGTTTCACTCCAAGGCTTTGAGTGAAGTGATATAAATATCTAGGGATATACAGTTTTGCTTTACTACTGTAACATGCTTACAGCAGTAGTTATGGTTTACTTTATAACATAGGTCACCAAAAACATTAACCATAAAAACATATAAAAATACAAACAAGTTCTCAGTAGGCCATTTACTTTGTAGCAGAACAAACAATTTAATTGCTTCTGTCCTTGTGAAGGCAAACAGCTCTGGATGAAGCTGGGTTAGGAGAACCCCTTGGCTTTCTGGGGAGTTTACAATCTGCATGCCATTCATCCAGACTCTCTCAAGATGTTAAAGGAGCTGCACCTTGGAAAGGAGGTAAAAGCCTGGTTAACAGGAGAAAAGGCAACCTATGCCCTAAATCCTAAAGGAGATAAGGAAACCATAAGGTTTCTTTCTTTTTTTTTTTTTAAGAACTGCAAAAGAAAGAAAAATTATAATACTGTAGAAAGCTAACAAAAGGGGAGAAAAAGTGAATCTGCTATTTAGTTTTCTAAAATATAGAGTTGGTCTTAAAATATACCTCATAATCACTAGCCCATCAAAAAACTATAGAAACTACAGAAGATTGTAGAACATAAACACATCATTTGAATATACAGTAATGCATTAATACATGCTTTTGGTATAAATGTGATAATAGATATTAATATTACCCCAAATGAATATATCTCCTGGATCTGTTACATTTCTACAAAACTTAATTTGGTAAATTGAAATGTATTATCCAAGAGAAGGCATGGCTAATAAATTTTAAAAATAAGAATATCAAGGACAGATTGTTGTAATGACTGAAAGTTAGGTTTCTCTGGGATGGTGGTTGTGGTAGAAATTAGTACAAGCATACACACACATACCTTTATACACACATACATACATTTATATCATGTATCTAACACTTATCACATATGTAGCACCCATATACACATACACTAGATCATCAAAATAAGTGCATTTTGTATTTTGGACTTAGGTGGGGAGCCTGGGTTTAAATCCTAGATTCACTATTTACCATCTATGTGGCCTTGAGTAAGTCACTTTACCCTTCTTTGCCTCAAACTAGGGAGAACGCCACTCATCTTAGAGGGTTACTAAGAGATATAAAAAGTTAATGTAGGTAAGGCCCTAGTGTCGTACCTTGCACTTAGTAGGTACTTATTCTAATAAACTCAAGGTATATCTATTCAATAGATTTCATTATTTCTTGTGAAAAGTACTGGCTGTAACATGTCACATCAGGAAAGTTTCACGGAAGAGGCGTGCTCCTTGAAAGGTACTTTTTTATATCTATTTTAAAATCTGTACTTTGGGTTAGGTTTCTCACAGAGGTAAGATTATGACAGGTAGAAGCTTTGGGGGTAATGTTAACCTCATTGCTCTGCTGTGACAATGAAAACATTAAGAAATATGGTACACATTAGGAATCTATATGCTAAAGAGAAATTACTGTTTCAATTTTGAGTATTTGTTTTGATCATGTGCACAATAAATACATGCAGCACACAAAAACTTCTGTCTGGTACTAACATAAAAGTCTTCCGATAAGATAGCCATTATTTAATGAAATTGTTGTAGTTTATAAGCTATATATCTTTGACTCAGCATTAATGAAATGAAACATAAGCTTGAAAACAAATTTTGTATAAATTAAAGGTGAGATAAAGAACTTAGAGTAGTTAGTTATCTGCTATTTATGTGATACTGAAAGAAGCATAAACTTTATTATGAAAAAATAAAATGTGGATAAAGAATCCCTTGGTAATAAAAACATACACATAAAGAGTATTGGATTTCAGAATCAAAATGCAATGAGAATTTCTCCCCTTTGGCAGTCAGACAAAAATTCTAGGAAAATAGTTTAAATTCCCTTCATAAAGATCAAATGTAGCTATTGGTTATTAACTTGCAAATACAAGAAACAATATTTTGGTATAGATATCTGACCAATGATTGCTTACGTACCCTATAAAGTTTAGAATGTTTTTTTGCATTTAATATATTTGATATGCAGTTCTTGTTATAGTGGTCCAATATCTATTTACTGAATGTAATTATAATCTCCTAGAATTCTATTTAAGTTTTAATGTAAACAATTCACCTAGAGCGATAAGGAGTGTTCATAATTATTTTTGAGAGAAGAATGTTTTAAAGATGGGGATAACTTATTAATGCATTGAAGAATAAGTTCATTTAATTTCTAAAGTTCTGATAAACATTGTAATTTACATAATGTTCTGTAATATAAAGTCTGCAGCTTCTAAAAAAAGCATGCATTCCTCTAAATTCACATCTTATAGATACAAATTATCCGTTAGGATTTCTCTGCTTGTAAGCCTTAAGGACACTCTGTGGTTGGTCACTAAGTCTTTCTGCACATATGGGCAAGGGCCTCCGCTGTGAACCTGGCCCTGGGGTTCTAGCTCAGACCCTTGTCATTAACTTGCTTTGTGACTTCAATGAAGTTGCAGAGCCAGTATGTTTCAAACAGGAATTTACAAAAACAGTTATGGAAAGTAATGAAAGCAAGTTACCTCATTGTGTCTCACATACATGTACTCTATATATGGATGCATACATTACACCCAATTATAGCTATCCCAAAGTGAAAGGATTGTCTTGAGAGAGGCAATTATTATAGCAAACAAGACAAGGAAACATTCTTTTTCATTTCTCAAGGAAACATAGATATTTGTTTCTTGTTTCCTGGCAAAAATAGAAAAGTCTCTAGCATTTCAGAGCTAGTGTATCTCCCTAGAGGTTCCAAGAAGAGCCTATGCTAAATATTCCTAAGCTGAGGCAACATTCCTGGTTCCTTCCTAGCTGGGAGGCTCCATTCAGCCTGAGCTGTGTGTGCTGCCAGGAGCTATGGATGGTGACGAGTGGGCAGACGGCGTGGGTGGGTGGGCACTTCAGGGAGCATGCCAGGCAAAGCTGGGCCAGGCAGGGATGAGGAGGGGAAGTCTGACATTTCTTTGGTAATAAAAACGTAATTTATATAAACTATAGGAGACTTGGTGAGAAAGTAAAAGAGGTAATTGTTCGCATTCCAAAGGTTTTAATATATAAACTGTGTAACCATCACTCATGAATAGCGCAGCTGCTAACAATTTTTCTTCTTTTCTCCTCAGGATAAAAATGCTGAAGCCAAGAGATATTTCTTTAGTGAATGATATTTTGAAACTCTGGTCAAAACATAACTGTGACATAATAAATTTTTAAGAAGTCAGGATAGGTTGTAGTCTGAAATTTGAAAGGAGACCTAGTTTTTACTCTAAGTAGGAAGGACCACATTTTAGCTTTCACTACAGTGGCAAGCTCAGTCTTCAGAGGGGAAAAAAAGGCCAATTCTGCATGCACATCTGTTTCCAGTGTGATGCTGGTATGCAAACTATTGTCTATTGGAAGTGTGTTGTGGTAACGTTTGCCAGGGTTAAAGGCTGGGTCAATTTGATCAAGAAGCTAAAATTAGCTTCTGTGTGTTTTCCTGAAAAGAAAAAAAAAAAAAATACTGTAAAGCTCTTTGTTTTCCTTTAACTAATGTTCTCAGATTTCAGTTTCTGGTGTGTAAACTACCAAGAAACAGAAGTCTGTTACAAGTGACTTTTTGTTCACTGCATTCTGCATAATGCAATGATGCAACACATCACCTGAGCTGAAAGATGCATGGAAAAAGCAACATTCTGACCTAATTCATATTTTCCCATTTAAAAAAATATTAACATTATAAAATTATTTAAAGTGAATGACTTTGGAAATTCAAAACTATAGCTATATTTTAAAGTATGTGATGGTTTGGCAACGCCCAAACACATTAAGAAATTCATCATTCTGAGAAGTATTGGGGTAAGTTTTAGGTCATATATTCCTGGTTTCATGACAGTGCTCTGATTATTTTCATAGGAAGTGTGCTCCTTAAGACTAAAAAGAGGAAAAAAATTTCATATAAAAACTCTGAACCAGTAATAATTTCACAAACTCGAAGAGCAAAAAGGAATCATAAAAACAAAATATGCAATGGTGAGATAATTCAAGAAAAATATCGACGTTTATCGATAAGCAAAATTACTTAGAAAATTACTTAATAGTTCAGATAGATAGGAAAAAAGAAAAAAGGAACAACAGAATTATCTGTTATGTTCAACACTTTGTGATGAGAGCACAAATAAACCCAAAACAGAAGCATGTTGGAGATTCATTTACATTCTCAGAAATTTCCTTTTTCTTATATTAGATATTAAGTTAAATTATAATGATCTATTTTTACTTCAATAAAATGCTTCTTTAATATTTTAACCACTTATTAATTTTTAAAATTATCTATAGTGTAATAAAATATAACTTAAAAATGATCTATAATGTAACAAGTATTTTTATTTTTGTGTTGTACTATAGTTAAACATTTCCCTGATCAAGAGAAATCTGAGAGAAAAAATAAACAGGTTTCCCCCCCAATACAAAATGTGATGGGAAAATAAATACTTCAACCTAGTTATTCCAACATGAAATATTATGTTTGGGTCATTTATACCACGGGATTTCCTTTTTTCTAGGCATCCTCTCGATTTCAGTGACTTTTTGTACTTTTTAAATTTAAAGCTAATTAAGAAGAGTTAGTATAAATCCTAGAAATGTGTAAAATATTTGACAAAATATATTTCTATACAAAACTTACTTACTTGTAAAATATACATAAAATTACCTATTTTTTTTTTTATATTTAAATACCCTCTAGAACTTAACAAAGAATGGTAGCTACCTATCAAATGTTTTATTCTTTTTCTCTTGGGTCAGATATTAATGGAAAGGATAGCCATTATGTATTTTGACATCCAATTAATAAAATTCTATATTATCTCTACTTTCTCAGCACCCACTCTTCAGTAAAATTGGCCCTCTTCTCATACGGTTCTTTTAAAAAATGGGAATAATAATGTCAAACATCAATAACTGTCTATTTATCAAGTTAAAGTTTTTCAGACATTGTCTTCCTAAATGCATCTATCACCTTAAACACAGCTGACGGCCACCTTCTCTAAAGAGATTCTCTAGGGTTTCTAAGAACTGTACTGGTCAAGTGCTCCTACCCCCCTCTCCTACACATACCCTCCTCCTCCTCTTCCCGGCACCCATATATAGGCATTTCCAAAAGTTGTGACCTTATCTTCCTTCCTCTTTCTTTTCCACAGTGTTTTTCAGTAAATTCGTCTATTAATAGGCCTTCAAATATTTATGTTTCCAGTGTATAGACTTTAGGAGGTCTGTTAGACTCTTGAAATTATGTTAAAATGTGTGAATAAATGTGCACATTTTTTTAAGAATCTAAAATTTTCACTGAAAGTTGTCTGTGGCTCAAAAACAAGATAAAACAAAACAAAACAAAAAAAAAACTCTTTCCTACACCATTTCTAATAGCCCTGTATCACCAATACTTTAAATGCAAGCTCATCTTGTCATCTGCCATATCCTGAGAAAATTGCTACTCCTATGTCCCCTATTTGGTTATGATATTACCAAATTTTACTCCTCTGAGACTTTACCCATTTCCCCATCACCTAACAACTTCGATTAGCTGTGAATCCAGAGGCTTCCCTGTAATGCTCTCATCTTTTTCCACCAGTAGCCCCCTTAATCTGTGACTCTTGAACTATCTGATGATTTTGCCTCCTGTCTCCCTACCCAAGATAGCCACTGTTACACGACTTCAGTGGTTACAACTCATGTCATATCCATGTAAATGCAATATATCTCCATGCAACCTGAAGGAAGTCCCCTGGGGCTGTGCAGCACACAATCAAGAATCCAGGTATACACCTTTATGCTTCCACAGCACCTTTCTCTTCGCTCTGCTGTCTTGTTTTCTACAGAAACAAGACTGCTTTTCCTTCCACAATTAACTATTCACAGTCTCTGAATATATCCATACTTTAAAAACAAACAAACAAACAAACAAACAAACCTTTGTGCCACATCTCCTGCTGATCCTTCTGTTCTGGAAAAATACTATTAAATCTTCGCCTCTCAAAATGCCTGGCAACCTTGCTTCTATGCGTCTCTCTCAAGAGGCTTGCAGTAGGACATACTGTTTGCAGTAATATGCATGCATGCATCCTTTCAGTTCCAAACCCCAGCTCCAGCACAGACTACCCAAGTAGCATTCTGTAAACTATCTAAGCTCCTGCACTCAGAGCCTTGTTCTAAAGTGTGGATAATACTTAGCAGCCAAAATATGAGGATTTTTAGGCTCAACATTCTGTAGCTATTAGTTTAACATCCTCACTCCCAAGCAGTGACTTTGCTCTCGTCTATTCTCTGCCTTGGATTCTAGTACTGTATGTTTGTTGTCTTCTCACTCCTAATTATGATTATAGATGTTGGGGGACGTGCATTATTATATTTAAACCACCTTAAGCACCTAGCACAGTGCCTTACACATTGTAGGTCTAACTAAATATATGATTATTTTTTTAAAGTCACTTTTTTGGAGGCCAGAAATTACAGAAGTGGAAGAGATGAGAGAAAGCGGAACCACAGAAAGTTTTTAAAAACTTTTTTAAAAAACATCTAAATCCTTTACTTGCAAATAAATAAATCCCCTTGTGGGAGTCAGTCACAATTTCAAAGTTGCACATGGGACGCAGTGTGGAAGGTTTTTACATGCACTAAAGCAAAGCATCAGCTGAGAATATTTCTGATAAAGTTTAACTTGTATAGTTTCCTTCAAAATATCTGACTCTTGTGAGAATATTTTAATAGGAGATACAGAAAACCTAAAAATTTCACAAAATATACATTTTCTTAACTTTCAAAAAAATATACTTGGTATGCCTATGGAGGATGTGCTCTTCATTAGGATACATTTAGAGTTCCATACCAGACTTATATATCTACATATTCAAAACAACCAAGTAAATAAAGGAATCATTGTGATTGACTAAGAGTCCAAGTATAATTAGAATAGTTGTAAGTGACTCAGGGATTTATAATAAAATTAAAAACATTTTAGTGAAACCAATTTAATAGCACTAATAACTTTTTTTTTTAAGATGAGTACAGAACGACAAGGTCCCTGGTAGAAGACATAGGGATCAAAAACCGTCTCTAACGAAGAGGAGTAGTGGTTTCAGAATACACAAAGAAGAACATCATAGTATGCTTTTATTCATCTGTCAAGTTAGGAACATTTGTATTCTGTTCTATCCTCATAATTGAGTAGTCCGGGCTTTGTCATAGGTTGACTCTAAATAATGGAAACCAAAAATCAATTTATATATAACAGTCATGCAAATAGTGCTCTCTGCAGAGTAAGGTAATGTGTTCTGATTACACTTCATTTCCTAAGATTTCGGGTTGGTACAGGAGGCCTGTGTCTCTCAAGACAAGAATATATTGCTAGCATTAACATCAAGTGGAATATCAGTTTGCTTCAAAATAATAAAGGATGAAAGAAGTAGGTAAAAGTATAAATTAAACAAGAATGACCATAAGTTGATAAATTTTTAAAGCTGGGTGATGGGTACTTGAGAGTTCATTATGCCATAGTTCATTATGGCATATTGCCCAATTTTATGTTTAAAAATTTCTAAAATCAAAAGTTTAAAAAAAGTTAATTCTCCTTTAGCCTGCCACATATTTAGACTATGACTATTTTAGCTTTCTATAAAGTGATAAAACATCACTGTAACCCTTATACCCTTCATTGTCTTATTTATTTTATCATCTGCTTGAAGTTCATGCCAGTCTATTTGAAGACATTCTTCTTGGAATTCACTGAGTCTATTTTAATCTGTACTGGTCACTTAATAGTCTTGAATAACTCCACCAGACCAGGGACTCTTCACTGGATGCTTGTGTTGATTGTATTGTTCACTGTATCATATACTTCTCTTTTTGGGTTATTTCTTATTTCACTGGAGTTATGGATATAGGAGAAGGATGTGTCAAGATTGACTTGGCCTTCCTACTTGATTGACATTGTGGCTGAATAAGAGAAACCTGATTAAAGATAACTTTCTACTTAGAATTTTAAAGGTCTTGCTCAATACTTTTTTAATATCCATTGTTATTGACAGAAAGTTCCAGTGTAAGTCTGATCCTTGTTTGGTTGTGGATGTCCTGTATTTATTTTTCTAGAAGTTTTTCAGATCCTTTCTTTACTCTTGGCCTTTTGGAAATTCACAATGATGAGTGTATGTGAGGGCCTTTCTCATTCTTCTTAATCAGCCTTTCACAGGCACTTTCAACCTAACGGCTCTTAGCTCTCCCGAAAGCCTAAAAATTTTTCTCCTATGACTTTTAGTCCTGTGAGGATTTATCTCTTATGCTTTTTATTTCTTCCCCATATTCAAGTCTTGTTTTGTGGAGGCAGTGTCTTCTTAAATCTCTTTGTGTATACTTAAGTAGACATGAAAAAAGGAGAAAGCCAAGTGTTAGGTCTGTATATGAAGCTGGGCTGGATGACTGGTGATCTGTTTTAGAGATTCCCCCAAAGAGCAGAATAATGAAGGCTTAGTTTTGGGAATCCAAACTACCTCAGCCATGCTGGTTCTACTCAGGGAGCTGATTCCGATACTATTATATAGAAAAGTGTTTTGATTTTAAAAGGTTATAAAGCAGGTATATACAGACATTTCATATACAGACCCTTAGTTAATTCCTGATTTCAGACCTATATGTGACTTTTGCCTTATGCGATATACATCAACTCCTTTACAATGTAAACAAAACAATGTAAAGTTTTTCTGGATTTGCTGGGCAAACAGGCTCTCTCCCCATGTCTTCTAAGCCCTTGATCCTTAATGTGTGGTCCTCAGATCAGCAGCATCTGTGTCACCTAGGAATCTTGTCAGAAATGTAGAATCTCGGCCCCATCTAAGACCCACTGAAGAGCTCAGAACAATTCACATGCATTTTAAAGTTTGAGAAGTGCTATTTTAAATCATAATTTCTTCTATTCAGCTTAGTTCATTAACATTCTTTGATCTGCTCTATGTTTAGAAATTAGGTAAAATCCTTCGTCTGCTCTTCTCTGATGTTTTGAGTATATAAATCTTTTATTCTTTTACTATCTTTTTAATAGGGCCTAAGGCCACAGTAGAAACAAATGCATGTGTTCATTCCCCCTTCATGAACTGGAATCTTACCTTCTCACATTATGGGGCCTTCTCTAAATTACTTTATTTGGAACACCAAAGTATTCTTTAAGGAAGATTAAATAGCTTGAAAAGACTTCACTCAATATTACTTCTGAATGCCATTACATAGGTCAATTGACAGTACCAAAAATAAAGAAGACACATTTAATGAAGATGTAGTTTGTATTCCTTAAGGTATGGCCTCATAATTGCAAATATTAGATATTAAAAACAAGTCTTTTAAAGTTTCACTTAAAATACAGAAGGTAGTTACCTTAAGGATTTCAATGTCATGCAAGTAGATATCTGTGATATAGAATAAATTTTCCAAGGGCAGATTTTCAAAGTGCTATACATAAAAAAATTTAAAAGTGCTATATCTCAAACAGCTTCAATGGCAGTGAGACAGTGTTCTAGGAAAATCTGTAGACAACTGAGAGGCTCTAGTGATGACTAGAAATTACAACAGAGATGAAACTTAAGAGCTAGAAAAAATTATTTCAGAAAATACGAGACTATAAACATAG
>NW_006443569.1:973488-994790 GCF_000325575.1 Pteropus alecto | reverse complement strand
TCCTACACACACACACACACACACACACACACACACACACACACACACACACATCTAATCTTAAATATCTATATAACTAAATTGAAAAAAATTAAATATTACAAGTAGACATTTCCTCTAAAAAATTATTTATCCCCCTAACCCATTTGTTCAGTGAATCTTCTCATGAGGTAGATGGGAGAATCATCTTATATTCAAATTACTTTATATGTGGGCATGAATGGTACTTTTTAATTCTTCAACACTCAGCTCAAGTAACCTCCTGTGTGTTGTGTTCCTGGCAGTTGACTCTTGCCTTCCTCTAACTCAGATTTCTTTTTTGTGTGTCCCCATAACACCTCTAAGGAGCCTTAGTTTTAAGAGTATGGTACATGGAGCTGTAATCACTGTTAACTCATGAGTCTCACTTAAACTTGCACTGTTCAATATGGTAGCCACTAGCCACAGGTAGCTTCTTAATTTAAATTTAAATTAATAAAAATTAAAATTAATAAGTCAATTCCTCAGTCACATTATCCACATGTCAAGTACTCAAAATCCATATGTATTTAGTGGCTACCACATGGGACAGTGCAAATATAGAACATTTCATCATCAGAGAAATAGAGCTGCTCTGAATGAGGGTTTTGCAATCTCGGCACTATTGACATTTTGCGTCAGATAATTCTTTGTCATGGGGGTCTGTCCTATGCATTATAGGATGTTTAGCAGCTTCTACCTACTAGGTGTCAATAACATCTCCCCAGTTGTGACAACCAAAAATGTCTGCAGACATTGCCCCCGAGAACCAGTATTCTAGATTCTAGACACCTTGACAAAAAGGAATATGTTTATTCAGCTTTGTATTCCATAAAACCAAGCACAGTGCTTGGTGTACCACAGGACTCAATGCATGTTTAAGAATGAAGAAAATAAGAGAGACAGAAAAAAAGCCTAAGAAATGAGTATTTTCCACTGTAACTCTTCTCTAGTAAAAAAAAAAAAAAAAAAGCCAACAATAAATATACTTAGATATAGTCATTTTTGCCTAAAAGATAAGTGAATAATAAAATATACCTGACATCTGTTCAGAGATATATCTTTTATAATTATTATCAATATGATATTAATGTTATCTGATACTTGATACAAAATTGAATTCCCTGCACTATACTAAGGCATTTAAAAGATAACAAATGAAGATAACTATTAGACTCTCTTTGAAAATACTCCAACTTTTACACTGGTATGTGAAAATTTACTTGATCGCTCAAGAAAACGTAACCCCTTTCATTCATATCTAGAAAATTATTTGCCAAAAGTATGATCATGCTTAAAATTGTTCTTCAAAAGCAATTCCACAAATATAAGTGTGGTAATCATGTTGGCTTTATTTTGCTAATATAGATACAGGTTTCGTGTTTCCAAATCAGAATGAACCAGCAGAGTTATTCTGTTAAGGCCTTTTGTGAATTGTTTCCTGATTGGCAGCTAATGCATGACCAACATTATAGGATTGGAGGAAGTCAGAGGGGTTTGCCCTCTGAATCATTCTACTGGCCATACTGGCCTCCTTGACTCTAGGTCAAAGCCCTCCCATTCGGAAACCAAAGGAAAAATCACTGGCTGCGTCCCTTCTGCCATCTTTGACAGGCAACATAAGCAAGAAGACCTTGACTCTGGCTGCCACTTACCAATGTTGCTTGCCAGTTTCTTCAGTACAATGATAAATCATGGTAATAATTCCTGCTTTATGAGGGTAGGTGAAGGGAAAGTCATTATAAACTAAACAGATGCCAGTTCCACTTTTATTTCAGTATTTGTGATACAGTTATAAATTTTTTAGCAAAGAGACTAGGGAAGAGCACACATTGAAGATAATTGTAAATCCCAGAGGCACTTTTTAGGGAAGCATGATTTAATAAAATAAAAACAAACACTGTAGAATATCACTTCACTAGGGGATAGTCAAAGTCTTTCATTCCAGCTTTCTGAGGATTCATGTGAACAAAAACTTCCCTACGCTTTTCGGGTTTTTGTGAAATCCTGAAAGCTCTTCAAGCACCTGTAGGGATTATTTATTTGAGAATTTAAAGTTTGCTTCTAGAGGTATTTGTCAGGGAAAACAAGTATATTGAAAAATGAGATGTGCAATGAATGGGAGCCCGGCTCAAGCCCATATTAACCATCGATTATAGGATCTCTACGCAGTCAGGGTGCAAGGGCCACAAGTCAATTGTGGTGACTTTTACTCTCAGCATTTTCTATCTCTGTGCATGAGAGTTTTCAAAAATAAATTATTCTAACGAAGAGCTTTTTATGATCTGTATCCTAGAACAAATAACCAGAAGTAGGTTTTGAAAATAATTAGAAATTTACTACATATGTGAAAACCACCATGTAACATGGATTGGCTAGAGCTAAGTGAAGACTGGAGGGTAGAATAGAAAAACTCCTTAGAGGTTAATTTTTATTTGTAGCATTTTGACCCAAAGGTTGAAGTGATGACTTTTTTGTATGCTGAAGGACATACAAATGGTACCACTGCCTATCACACAGATAACAAGCAACAACCCAGATGCCAGGACTCACTGGATGTTCAGGATGAAAATGTGGAAAAGTAGGAAAGAAAGGCAAGGTAAGAGAGAGCCAAAGATTCTCTGGTCTTAGAAATAGTCTGCCATATGAATTGTTTGCTGGACTGTGAACATTCAGTAAGAAAAAGAACTAACAAAGTGAGCCTACACATTTTAGAAAGCACATTTGCAAAAACCCTTTAATGCTAAAGTTAAATTTTCATTTCTGTTTTAAGTTGAGCTTCATCTAGTGCAGACCTGACAAGCTCCAGTGAAAACATCAGCAGTGAACATGAGATTCCTACAATGAACTTTATCAGGCTGTGTCCCTGTGGCCTCTTTCCAAATCACACATTCACCCAGCAAAATGTTCAGGCCACACAAGGAAGGAAGTCTTCAGCTACTGAAGATCATTAGTAGCCCTGAGTGAAATCACTGTCAGTTTCTTGGGGTTGGCCTCTGATCACTCATACAAAGGACGGAAAATTGTTGGCGCCACTGGACCTCTGCCCAGCTCAGCCAGCAGCAGAGCATATGAAAGGCTCCTTCTTTAAAACTAACACACTGGAAGGGGGCAAAGGGTGGCAGGGACCCTCAGGCACGTTAATCAGCAGGGGAATTGGCCTAAAGTCACCTCCTGCTGGGCTTCACTGCCCAAACTATATGTGTCAGCGACTCCCAGAGAAGGGGAGGCCCCAGAATAACATTGGAAGCATCAAATGTCCTCCCTTCTCTTCATATGGAAAGC
Organism: Pteropus alecto; assembly: GCF_000325575.1. NCBI lineage: Eukaryota > Metazoa > Chordata > Mammalia > Chiroptera > Pteropodidae > Pteropus > Pteropus alecto. The sequence goes on along the minus strand of NW_006443569.1, from coordinate 991,487 downwards.
TCATCTCAGAGGTGTCAGGATAAAACATGAGAACAGCATTTGTCCTCAGAGATGGACATGAGTGATTCACTGTTTCACGGCACAATGAGAGGAGGAGGAGGACAGTGAAATAAAAATTTCACAAGGTGAGATCTAAATCCTGAATGCAGTACAAATTTTAACTCCCTCCTTTTTTTTTTTTTTTTAAGTTTTCTTCTTTTCTCCTCCCTTCCTTGGGGAACATAACACAATGTAATTAAACAATAAATAACTTGAGCAATATTTAGACTCATGACCAATCTTGGTACAGAAAACAAAATTTCACATCCCACTCATATTCTAGATGACATCTCCCAGCAAAGCCCAAAACTATAACCAAGGCTGTTTAAAAAACAATTTTCAGATGGAAGAGCAGTGAGTAAAAAATCTTCATTATTTAAGAGTAAGGTAATTTATGGAGGCAGAAATGAACATGAATCTAAGGTGCTCCTTAAATAAAGTAATTTAGAAAGTAGTTGCTTAGCTTTTCTCTATTTCTAGCCAATGTCTAAATGGGAAATATGCTCCCCTTAAAATCACAATGTGTACATTCATTCAAATTCTTAGGACAATTCCAGTATTCCTGCTCATTAAAAAACTTGTACATACAAACACCATTGAATCATCAAGGCAAAGCTTAGGTTTTAGCTAAATTATATTTAATAATTAATGAAATCATTAAGGGTTAATATTTTTAAATCTAGTAGTAAAAACTGAAAAGGGAAATGTTACGGATTTACAGGTTCAAATGTTTGGTGTGCCTTGAAATTAAATCAGCTGATATTAATTTGATCAAGCAGCAAAAACTGAAAGATATTCTACAAGGTTTCATTAGGGGTCCACCAAAAGTTTAAAAACATTTAAATCTAAAAGAGATTCCATTAAAATGTTCTCAGTGGTGGAAAAAAAACATAGGGCTATTTTAAGATATTAATTTCCATCTGGCAGGACAGATGCAGACCTACAATGCTGCATTTCCCTGAGCAATTGCGTTGAGGTCCCGGGGCTCCCGGGGTTACTGAGTGTCAGAGGCATCATGATACATCTTCTGTCCGTTGGCCCCAGTTGGGATCCATCTTTTCTTAGTGCATGACATCTGTGTGGAGAGTCAGCAACTCCCTCTTTCATTTTAATAATAAAACACACACCCAAACCCTTTATTTACAGTGCTTTTATGAGATTTAGTTTAAGCACAGGCATTCATTTTTAACATACTTCTAATTTAAATACAAGATTACTTCTGTTTTTACAGAGAATGGATTGAAAAGCTATTTCTAATTAAGTTAAATCATATGCAATAATTCCAGAATAACTCATTTTTTTAATCAGATAGTGCACTCATATGATTAAAACTCAAAAATTAACAAGGCGTATACTAAATTGTCTCCATCCAGTCCCCGAACACTCTCCCTGCCCAATCTCTCTGCTTCCCCAAGACAGGCAACCACAGTAACACTCTTATTCCCCTCACTCACCTTTTTAATACTACACTATACCCACTATTTGTATCTTTCTTTTTTATCTTAACATAACTGAAAGGTGTTTCTGTTTCATAGAGAATGTTCTTGTTCTTTTCTATAGCTGCAAGCAAAACATATTATAGATTTATCGTAATTTATTTAACTGTTTTAATTTAGACATCAATTAGTTCTCTACTGAGAGACACAGGCTTCCTCTCCCCTGCTCCCTAAAAATAAGTAAAAAGAGAGAAAAGTGGTTTTAGACTTTAAAATCTTGTCTTGATTCAGCTTTGTGGCTCTAACTAAGTGTGCCTAATCACTTGGGTTTAGTTTTACATACAAACAACATTGAATCATCAAGGCAAAGCTTAGGTTTTAGCTAAATTATATTTAATAATTAATTATATTTAATAAATTATATTTAATTATCTTTGAATTTGAATTCCAAATCAGACTCTGTCATCTATCTATTGTAAACAATACTGTTTATTATTTTTAATTTTTATATTTTCAAGAAGTATTCATTAAGCATCTATCATTATATGTCTAGCTCTTGGTACTCCTAGGTATCAAGTGGAAGTAAGGGTAGTGGTTCGGGGAGGAGATTTTTAAAAACCACCAGTGTTCATTAGGAACTTATAATGTCATTTTGAGCCATACAGACAGCTCAAAAAGAGTTTAAAACAGTATATAACCAGGTGTCAAAATAACAGTTGCATGAGTATTCCTAGGTAAGTTAGTAAAAAAAAAAAAAAAAAAAATTGTTAATTGTTTAAGACAGCAGATGTTTTAGTCAGAATATTTGAGTTCAAATGTAGACTCTGTCATTTACCATCTGCGTGAGCTTGGGTAAGTTCTTTTCAACTTTTCTAGGCCTCAGTTTTTTTGTGTATATGAAAGGGATCTTTTTTCTATTTCACACAATTACATATAAACTTTCCAAGAGATTATGGGGGCCCAATATGTGACAGAGCTCTTTCTGAACTCTGACAGATGACCCCTTACACATCAAGGATTAAAGTTCTTTTGGTATATATTGTTCACTGATTGAGAGAGAGAGGGACAGAGTGCTAAAATGAGATGAGATAATATGTGATATGGGCATAAGTAGTAGGGGCAGAGAACCTCATGTTGAGTAGGAGGAAACTATCAGTGATTATTTTCACTGAGGACCTGATGTCTAAGTGAGATGAAGGATAATGAAGAGTCAGCCAGGTGAAGAGCACACGGGCAAATAGCTGGGGACAAGGTAGAGGTGTTTTATGCTGAAGTAGGTTCTGAGTTCAGTGCAGCATTCTATACTCTCTGTCCTTGTAGCAGTGGAAATGAAATTCCTAACTAGGATTATAGTTGAATTCTTTAGGGGGACTTGTTAAATTCCAAGAATTTTTAGCCTGCTTTTACAGAAAATAGTGTGAAACCAAGGTGAAGCAAAAATATAATCATATAATCATAATCATCATCATCATCATCATCATCATCATCTGAGTAATATTCACATTTAAATCACTAAATTAGATTTGTGTCCTTTTAGGTTTGATGGATCTATTTTATAAGTTCTTAGAGTACAGGTAGGTAGGCATAAATATCAGTTGAATAGTTAATTGCGAGGAATCATGAATAAAACTACATGTAGTAGGTGCTTTTTGAGTACGACAATTTTTAAAGTTATCAGTTTGGTAAAATAGTAAAAAATAAGTATCATATCAAGGAAAGAAGAGACTACCAATTTAATGTTCCAGAGGGTCATTAGGGTATTTTTATCATTTATTTTTTTAATATATTTTTTTATTTCCCTAGTATCTTATCATCTCTAATAGATAAATCTCTTCTCCCGTGGTTTTGTTGTATCGTTGAAAGAAAATGCCTAAAACCAAAGTTACATTTTAAGATATAAAAGCCAGTGGAGACCAAATTAAATGCTCGGATTCTTGTGTGTACATTATAACTACACTACCAACTTAATAACTGTTATACCATTTCACTAAACTCAGAAAGGCATCTGCATTGCTTGTTCTAATTTGTGTTTATGGTTAGAGGTCTATAAGTATTTTCTACTACATTTCTAAGTAAAGACATTTCACTGAATCCGAAAGCATTTGGAGAGTGCTGCTGTGTATTTTATGATAAAGCAGTTAATGTTCTTGCATTAGTAGAATAGAATTCACTGGCTATTTCAGCTTGGAGAAAAATATTCTTATTATGAAAATAACCTATAAAAGGGAGATTGGATAAAATGTTTGATCAACTGGTTATATTAACATGTGTTTCTTCACTGAATTTTGTTGAGTTCTCTCTTTTTTCTTGTAAAATTCTATGGACTCTTGCAAATCCCTTTTTTCTGCAGCCAAGTTCTCATTCAGAACAGAGGACACCTGAATTACATAAATCTCTATCACAAAGTTACATTTTCTGTGCAGAGCAAGAGCTTGTCAGGAAAAAGGTAATGAAGAAGAATAGCTTAGACAGAGGGATTTAATGGTATCCAGCTGCTACTCTATGTTACTTGCTGATAACACTTAGTTTTAAGTTTACAATAGAAAAAGTTTGGGAAAAGGCTAAAAATTCATATACAGGAAGTGGAAGTCTTTATATTTCATCTGTTCGATTTCTGCTAACGTTTGCAATTATGTTCATACAAGGTTTAATTTTCAGACTGTTCAAATGTGTCATTGTAAGACTTTAAAAATAAAATTTAAATTGCATTCAAAAGTGTAGAAATATTGCACCTTAGGGAAAAGACACTGAACCTGTTTGTGCTTACAGCATGTTTAGATGATAAGCTAAACCTGGAAAAGCACAGATTGTTAAATGTTTACTGTCATAATATGTCATTATTGTGGTGATTCTTCTGCACTTACAAAAGGGCAGGGGGTGGAAAGAGAGAGCGAGCTGCTTTCCGATGGAGACACAATCATTTCTTTACAATGTATAGTAAGTAAGTCACCATAAAATTAGACAAATACAGTATTTGACGAATGGAAAAACCTAAACTACATTTTATTGAGGATTCAAATTCTGATACAATGTGATCTTTTAGCTTCCTAATCTGTTATTTGCACAGATGATGTTTAATGGCATTGCTTAGAGCGGTGTGACTGTAGCCCATTACTAAAATCTGAACTTTCTATGGGAAGGAATGCATTATGATTAACCCTTGTCTAGTAAAGAAAGTTACTTAAAAAAATATCTGTGGGAGCAAAGCAATTATGACTCTTTAAAGAAAGAACTTCAAGATCTGAAATGTGAATATTGCCCTCAAAGGATTTACTGCCATAGGAGCCAAACAGTTAAAATGAAGGCACGATGTGCTTTCAGGCTAATGAAACCTTCCTGTCCGGAGTTCCTTTCCCTGTGAGTGGAAAAGGAATGATATGAATAGCTGGTGCTCTGCACTTTCCCACAGGTCTGAACAGGATCTCCAGCTTACCATTTACCGCTCAGAGAGGAAGATGAGCATGGAGGGCAGCCCCCGAAGACCCAAGCCTCCCAGGGAGGAGGAGACAAGGCTGGAGAGACACAACTCAGATGGTCCCACGTGGCGGCTGCCCACAGAGGGCTCTGAGAGGCTTGACCAAAAATAGCATTTTTTTTTTTAAGGGCAAAAGGTACATGAAGGTCAGTGGCAGGTATCTCTCTGGAGGCTTTTTATGCAATTGGTGCAAACCTCCCACAAGTTGAACTTAAAGGAATGTTCCATCCTTGCAGGAAGTCTCCAGATATAGGAAAAGCTAATAAAATGAAAAGGGAGGAGGCTTTGCTTTTCTTCCCAAACACAAGCTCCTACAACATCTCACATTACAAATTTGCAAACTAATTACTTAAAGCCAGACATATTAAAAAATTTCCCCTTACAACTAAGTGAATACAGAGAGATTCAAAATAGAGTACTTGGCTCCAGACTTAGATAGAGCTCTGAATTTAAAAGTCTAATTAAGGCAAATCATGTTTGCTATGTAGTTCTCTCAAACACTAGCATCATTGAAATTACTCCTAACGACTTAATTGATTTAACCAAAACCTCAAGTAAAGATTAAGCAGTAATTAGTTCAGCCTGCAGAAGCTGGAGTATTAGGGATGATGAGGTTTTCCATAATGGTTGTGGCAATTTTTTCCTACATCTCTGTGAAATTTCAGGTTAGACAATTTTATTTTAAACAGACATATCAAGACAAGTTAATATCAAAAATAGATGAAATGCTAACTTAAATGGGATGATTTCTTGATTAGCATTAAGGCTAGTACAGGGAGTAGAGGAATTCCTTTTCTTTTTCCCTTTGAGCTCACTTTTGAAAAGAGAAAGGGGAAATGGCAGTATTTTGTGACTCATCCTTTGGAGCAGCATTCCAAATGTGATTTGCTTAATATAGCCCTATAAATCACCTAATGTAGAAATAATCTCAAGATCTACATGTAAACACAACTATTAAAATATTACAATTACACTGTTTGCTTAGGGCTCATAAGGTGTATTTTGTCTTAAGGTAAACAGCTCCCCCTCCCCCAGGTGAGGCATCTAAAGAAGCATCCAAATTACATGTCCATCTAAGAATGCTAAACTTAACTAAAATATTGTATCTAAGTATTTTGACTGGGAAAGGGACTATTATACCTATAGCTGATATTTTTCTGCTTTCATTTTGCTGTATTGGTTTGGAAATCACCTTCATCTAATTTTATAGTTGATTATTACACCGGTTGGTAATTATTAATGACAAAAAATTTTGAGCTCAGGAAAAATAATGGGCATGTCTTTCGACTACACTTGTTTTAGAGATTTGCTCTGCAACAGCCACAGGGCATTTATTTTTAGGCAAAAAAATGAGCCAGGGGACCCAGACACATATGCCTTTTGGTAATACTTATTTTTGACTCACAAGACTTAACTTTGTTTAGTGTGGTAATCTATAACTATAAGCAATCATCCTGTAGATTACTACTGGGTTAAAAACTGTAAACCATCTACAATTACTAGCATGATCCCTAACCTTTGTTAAGGTGGTAATCCAGTATTGCTTGTTAGCTGTCAAATTTATTTCCCTTTGGTGAAATATACCCTGGATTTAATTAGCAGTCATTCTTGATACTTTATGGAGCTGAGCCTAAGCGTTGTGGCTTTGACATTTAACCCTTGACCCTCAAATATTTACCAGCTTTTAAACTGGTTGTGTACAATTATCCTTTCAAGTATATCTCAGATCCATCATTTTGACTACTCCAGTCAATTCCAAGTTAGATATACTATTCCAACTGATGTTGTAATTTTCACCCTGAAACTGGAAATAAAATCATGTTGTTCCACAATGAGCTCTGTCAGGAAAAGTTGAAAGCACTTGTCGCTAGAAGCTACCTATGGAAGGAGCAGGGTGGGCTACTAGTCATGAGTCATGCTGAGAGTGCGTCAAGCAAGCAGCAGGCTGAGTGGCTGTGGGCTGCTCCTTTGGTTCTAGTGAGCCCTTTGTGGGGATGTTTTAATGCCAATTTCACCTTTAGCTTACAATGAAAAGACTATTTTGGGAACCGTTTTCGTTTGTTTGTTTGTTTGAAATCAACTTCATTGAGGTATGATTTGGGAAGGGTATTTTCTAAACTCCTCCCAAGTTTCCTAGGCAGCAGATACCAAAGTGAAAGTACCCTTAAGACAGGGACTGCATTTTTCCTACCCTTCCTTAAAACTCCTACAGCTTCTAATATACAAAACAAGCGCTCTTCAGATGTTAGCATTTCAGAAATGTACTTTAACCCAAAAGACGTGAAGAAAAAGCTCTCATTAGGCAAATACCAAATGTTAAAAGATAAAATGGATGTCGTTCTTTGAGAGACTTCAAGATCTCACACCTGGGAAGTGCAGCCAGGCCTTCAGGAATGACAACAGGGCTCATAGCTCTACAGGCCCTAGCCATGCTTCCAGAGCACATGCAATAAGCCTGGCACATAGGAGGTTCTCAGTAACTGTTTTTGAATGGGTATTAAATAAAGACGGCAGTCATAACAACAGCTATACCAAAGCAGATGCGCCAACCAGAAATGTCAAACAGGTTTCTGCAAAAAAGTTACTGGAAGTGAGTGTTAGAGACAGAAACATTGAAGCATGTATCACTGCTCTCCATTTACCCCTTCCTCAGGCCAGTCCCAGCCAGAGAGGAAAGGAAAGAGAGTGAGGGAACTATTTGCTGCTAGTGGGGAGTCCATAAGCTGAGTCTAAATTAGGGCCAGATGCTAGTTTTGGGCTACTTTAAGAAACCAAAGTCTGGGTCAGCTGTACTTTCAAGTAGAACACAGAGGAAACTCTGGGCTCTGATGTCCAGCTGATCCAGAAGCCTGTTTTCTGTAAGGAGCCAAAACAGGCATGTGAACCAGCTGGACTTTAAAAAAAAATCTGGAGAATAGCCATAATGTGTGGTCTTCACTGTAATCTCAGTAAATGGCATTCAGTTGGGTAAAATGCTTCAGTGGCAGTTTGGTGCTTACAGGATCTGGCAGCCACTTACTTGGTGCAGGAGGGCAGACTGCTATATAATGAAACTACACTGTGCACAATACAAATTCAAAATAAATAGCGCAGACTGAAATTTATGAGTCAAACTTCTTTCGTGTTTCTCCGAGGTTGACAAATGGGCAAATATACAGGATTTCAGTATTAGAGACTGGAACAAGCTATACATTTTAAAATCTCTGGAATTCTTTTTTTAAGTTTTGCTAACTAATGTTTTGGTGATGTAAAAAAAAATCCTAAGTAGTTAAAGAATAAGGCCGATAAGTCTTGGGCATTTATCTTTAATGAGTGCTAACGTGCTGGAAGTGCTAAAAGTAAAATGGACTCCCTCTCATATAATCCCTTGCTTTCAGAACATCCCTAAATATTTCAAGGCGTTCCTTATTTTTAGTTTTGTCTTAGTTCAAAGGTGAACTGTATGCAGGGATGAGGTTGACGAAGCATTTGTAAGAAACAAGATACTGAAAATAGTATGTTTCCTCCCAAACTCTAACTACAAAATGAAAGTTATATGAAACTCAAATTCAAGAGTAGCCGATAACCAAATACTGAGGTTTCTTAAATTTTGAGTGATTCTTTCAAAAGATCAGGATCATAGCTAATTAGAATTACCAAATCTTTTTTAAAAAGAGTCACTTTTTTGCATCTTCGAACAAGTAAAATTGTCCATTTAACATATTTCCAAAAATTGGAGAGGGGGAAGCTGTTACTATTAAAGTGGGAAAGAGAACAAATAAAAATTTAATATGTCCCTATTTTTGCTGCAATGTCACTGCAATAGAAATTTCTGAGAGAGAGAGAAAGAAGAGAAGGAGAGAGGGAGGGGGGGCGCACTATGAGAAATGTTGCGGATACAGGTGGTTACAGAAGCTGGAGGACCAAGGATTTGTTCAGGTCCATCGCTCCTTTCTTCTCACTCCCTCATATCCCACTGGCTGGGAAGTCCTGCAACCCTTACCTCTGAAGTATTTCTCTAAAGATCACTTCCTCTCCATTTTCCCTACCACTGTGTTAATTCAGACCCTTTCCCATATCTGGTCTAGATATTCCTGTAATTCAGAATGTTATTCAAGCTTGGGCATGACAAAAAAAGATCCCCTTCTCAGGCTCATATTTCATTATTCTCCTTCTTTATAGTCATATACTTATGGTTCCCTCCAAAAGAACAAGTTATTTCAGACTTCTGAACTTTCTGTACGTGCTGTTCCATCTACTTAAAAATTCTTCCTTACCTTCTAACTCTACTTATTCCTTATAACTCAGTAGAAAGATCTCCTTCAGGAAGTCTTCTGTGGTGATTTTGTAATGGCCTGAGTGATTGTTTCCCTTCTGCTTCCCTAAGAGAATCCCAGTAAAGTCGGTGTTTATCCTCACCCTTGTGGCTCAGAGAGACTGACCACAGCTCTAGTCTAAGACAATCAGAGCAATCCCACTCATTCGACTACCAAAGGGCCCAGGAATAGTATATGACTCAACACTAGCCAGTGAGATGGGACAGATGTGCTGGGGACTTCTGGGAAAGCCATGGGACATCATTTCTGTTTCTCCAAATGAAGAATACGGCCCTGACAGCTGGCCTATAGCCATCCCAGAAACCAGCCTAGGGATGCAGCTGTGCACTGTGCATAGCAGAAAGGGGAAAGCCTGAGTCCTGGACAACTCTAGATAAATCAACAGGAAGCCCTAGCCCACCTCTGTGTGTTAGCTCATGTGCAACAACATATTTTCTTACAGTTAAGGCCAATTTGATTAAAATTTTCTGTTACTTGAAGCTAAAAATTTCCTAATTTGGGAGGTAAGGCTGGGAAGGAGGAAGAGATAAGCTATCCAATTTTCCTTGCCTTCAAAGGTTGCAATGAGTTACAGAGGTTCAAATTGTATATTTTTAATAAGAAAATATCTAGCTCTCCTGCATGAGTGCATTCTGCCTAGGTGATAGATAATAGACAATATAGATTATGAACCACTTGCCAATGTGCCAGTGCCAGTGCCAGTGCCCACGGCAAAGTGGCCAGCCCTCAGTGTGGAAGGGGGTGAGGCCTCAAGCAGGCAGGTCCATTCATGCACAAAGCAGGCCACGACCATGTTGGTCAAAAGGAAACATCTGTCAACCCTCTGGATCTCTTGCTTGACTCCTATGCTAGGAAACAAACGAACAAACAAACAAACAAACAAATAAAAACTACACCAATGTATAGCTAAGGTGGGAAAGCAACAAAATCACGATGACCAGAGCCCTACAGCAGATCTCTCCGATGCAAAGACCATGCTGTTAATGCCTACCCTGGCTGAGCACAGGGCAGCCACTGACATTGCCATGCACCACCACATAGGACCCTTCCAAAAGGTGAATGGAGAGCACGATGAATGCCACCTTGTCTACCCAGCCTGTCTGAAATGCTGGTAAACTATGTCAGCTTTTTCTTTTTCTTACCTTGTTCATAGGCTTTATTTTCAATGGGAGTATATAGGTGATTACAAAAGCAACGCTATTATTTTGAGTATCATGTGCTGGGCATCTTATTACTGGCTTTATATATGCCACCAGATTTAACTCTCATAATAGTCCTACTTGCATGGATTATTGCCCCCAAAGTCCACAACTGGTTAAGCAGCAAAGCTGGGTTTGAACGCAACTTTGTATCTAAACCTTATATATTTCCAACTGTGGTATAACTGCCTAAATAAAAAGAAGCTAAAAAATAAAACCTCCAAATAGAAAGAATTTTTCCCAAATCAAAAGAGGAAGGTTTGTCTTTGCTGAAGGCTGAATGGATTACAATGGATTACATATGTACTTGAGCCATATGTTGAACATTCTGCTTCGGTCTTTAAAGACAGTTAATATAGCAAACCTATCTCAAATAGTTTTTACCTATTTCAGGATAAAACTTAAATTCTTGCTATATCATACTTCTTGCATTTAACTTGAACTTTGAAACTTAAAAATTCTTGGCATATTTTTTACATTTATTTTGAATTTTCCTAAACTCATTGACAGATAGTCTTCATCATCAGAAACTTTATCAACTTTGTACCAAAAAATATAACAACCTACAATTTTTTTCTGGAGGATCTGAAAAAAATCTGATTTTTTGATGTCTAAAATATTTTTGTTGGAAAATATGGCAGTGATAATGAATGTTCAAGTTGCCTGTACAATATCTGTCTAGCAACTTTCAGTAGCATTACCACATGAAAGTACATTTCAAAATAAATTTTGACTAAAGTCGAAACAAATATGTTTTTAGAAATAGGTTAACTTCTCAGATAACTTCATCTGAGTAGAAGAAATTAACAACAAAGAATTGCATTTGTAATCTTAAGGCAATATTTCTTAATGTGAATGGACAGTGAATAAATTAAGTGGCCATCTTTAAACAAAATAAAAATTTGGCCTCAAGAAATCTTTAGGTTTTACTGTACTACTCAGTAAATGCTGCTAAAGCTCAATGCATCTAAATAATGTATTCTTAATATTTTGCTATAGTTCAAATTATTATGAACGTTACTGGTTACTAAAGAAATTGTTTTAAATCACATAGAATTTTACATCTGAGATTAAGGTAATTTGTCAGTGTCACTGTCTGACTCTAATGATTTCTAGATTATGCATTAAAAATAAGTGGCTTATGTAAGTTCATAGACTGAGTTAACGGCAGAAAGCATGATGGATTTCATATTTACAGTTCATTGTCCAATACTCACTTGTATTTATGCTTTTATTTATTATTTGAAATTTAAATAATAAATTTAAAAAATTGACATCTGATACTTTATTAGTTTCAGGAGTACAGAATAGTGGTTAAACATTTATATAACTTATGAAGTGATCCCCTGCAATAAGTATAGTACCCACCTGGCACCATACATAGTTATTACAATATTTTCGACTATATTCCCTATGCTGTATTTTACATCCCTGTGACTGTTTTGTGACTGCCAATTTGTACTTCTTAATCTCTTCACCTTTTTCACCCAGACCCCTCAACTCCTACCATCACACGACCATCAGTTTGTTTCTCTTTTCTTTGTTCATTGATTTAGTTTTTTTAGATTCCACATATAAGTGGAATCATACAATATTTGTTTTTCTCTCACTTGTTTCACTTAGCATAATACCCTCTATGTCCATCCACATTGTTGCAAATAGTAAGATTTCATGTTTTATGGCTGAGAAATATTCCATTGTTATATATGTACCACCTCTTCTTTATTCGTCTATTGATGGACATTTAGGTTACTTCCACGTCTTGACTATTGTAAATAATGCTGCAATGAACATAGAAATTCCTATACCTTTTCGAATTAGTGTTTTGAATTTCTTCAGATAAATACCCAGAAGTGGGATTGCTGGGTCATAAGGTAGTTCTATTTTTAATATTTTGAGGAACCTCCATACTGTTTTCCATAGTAGCTATACCAAGTTGCAATCCCACCAACAATGTAAGAGGGTTTCCTTTTTTCCATAACCTCGCCAGCATGTGCCGTTTGTTATTTATTGATCACCATTCTCACATGTGCAAGGTGATATTTCACTAGAGTTTTAATCTGCATTTCTCTGATGATTAGTGGAGTTGAGTAGCTTTTTCATGTATCTCTTAGCCACCTAAGTCTTCTTTAGAGAAATGTCTATTCAGGTCCTCTGCCCATTTTTTTTTTTAAATTGAATTGTTTGTCTTTTTGGTGTTAATAAATTAGCTCCTTATGTATTTTGGATATTAACTGTTATTATGTACCATCGGCAAATATCTTCTCCCACTTAGTAGGCTGTCTTCATTTTTGTTGATGGTTTCCTTTGCTATGCGATAACTTTTTAGTTTAATGTAGTCTCTTTTTGTTCTTTTATCTTGCACAAGGATACACACACACAAACACACACACACACACACATATTACTAAGAACAATGTCAAAGAATTTACTTCCTATATTTATGGTTTTATGGTTTCAGGTCTTACATTTAAGTCTTTAATCCATTTTCAGTTTATTCTTGTATATGGCGTAAAAAAATGGTCATTTCATTATTTTGCATGTATCCATTCAGTTTTCCCAACACCATTTAATGAAGATACTGTTACTATTCTATTGTATATTCTTGCCTCTTTTGTCATAGATTAAATGACCATATAGATGTGAGTTTATTTCTGGGCTCTCTATTCTGTTCCATTGATTGATGTGTCTGTTTTTATGCCAGTACCATGCTGTTTCGATTCTTGTTTTCTTATCCATTCAGGCACCCTATGTCTTTTAGTTGACATTTTTTCTTGATGAGTCTGGTTAAAGATTTATCAATTTTGTTTACCTTTTCAAAGAACTAGCTCTTGGTTTCATTGATCTTTTCCATTTTTTTTGGACTATTTTATTTATATCTGTTCTTATCTTTATTATTCCCTTCTACTCACTCTAGCTTTGTAGTATAGTTTGATATCGGGTAGCATGAGACTGCAAACTTTGTTCTTTATTCTCGATATTGTTATGGCAATTTAGGGTCTTTTGTTATTCCATATACATTTTAGGATTATTTGTTCTAGATCTTTGAAAATGCCACTGGTATTTGGATAGGCACTGCATTGAATCTAGATTGCTCCAGGTAGTATGGACATTTTAATGATGTTAATTCTTCTTATCCATAAACATGGTATATCCTCTCATTTATTTGTATCTTCTTCAATTTCCTTCTTCAATGTCTTATAATTTTCTGAGTACAGGTCATTTATCTACTTGGTTAAGTTTATTCCAAAATATTTTATGCTTTTTGATGCAATTATAAATTAAATTGTTTTCTTAAGTTCTCTGATAGTTCATTATTGGATTATAAAAATGCAACCAATTTCTGAATATTAATTTTTATCCTGCTACTTTACTGAATTCATTTATCAGTTCCCATAGCTTTTTGGCAGAGTCTATAGGGTTCTCTCTATACAGTATCATGTCATCTGCAAATAATGAGTTTTACTTCTTCCTTTCCAAATTAGATGGCTTTTATTTCATTTTTTTGTCGATTACTGTGGCTAGAATTTCCAATACTATACTAAATAAAAGCAACATCATTGTCTTATTCCTGATATTAAGGAAAATGTTTTTAGCCTTTCACCGTTGAGTATGATGTTAGCTGTGGGTCTGTCATATATGGCCTTTATTATGTTGAGGTATGTTCCCTCTATTCACACTTTGCTTAGAATTTTTATCATAAAACAATGCTAGATTTTGCCAAATGCTTTTTCTGAATCTATTGATATGATCATATGATTTTTAATCTTCATTTTGTTTATGTGGTGTTAATTGATTAGCAGATATTGATCCAAACTTGAATCCAAGGAATAAATACCACTTGATCAATGTTTATAATCTTTTTAGCTTATTGTTGAATTCAGTTTGTTAATATTTTGTTAAGGATTTTGGCATCTATGTTCATCAGAGATACTGGTCTATAATTTTCTTTTTTGTGTAATGTCTCTGGTTTTAGAATCAGGGAAATGCTGGCTTTGTAAAATGAATTTGAAATGTTCCCTCCTCTTCAATTTTTTGGAATAGTTTGAGAAGAATAAGTGTTAATTCTTCTTTCATTATTAGGTAAAATTCACCGTTGAAATCATGTGGGTCCAGGACTTTATTATGGTTGAAAATTTTTTATTATTGATTTAATTTCGTTAGCAATTATCAGTCTGTTCAGATTTTCTCTTCTTGATTCAGTCTGAAAATATTGTATATTTCTAGGAATTTATCCATTTCCTCCAGGTTGTTCAATTTGTTGGTATGTAACTATTCATAGTATTTTCTTATAATCCTTTGTATTTCTGTGGTGTCAGTTGTCATGTCTCCTCTTTCATTTCTGATTCTATTTATTTGGGTCCTCTTTTTTTCTTGATGAGTCTGGTTAAAGATTTATTAATTTTGTTTACCTTTTCAAAGAACTAGCTCTTGGTTTCATTGATCTTTTCCATTTTTTTTTTTTTGGACTATTTTATTTATATCTGTTCTTATCTTTATTATTCCCTTCTACTCACTTTGGGCTTTGTCTGCTTTTCTTTCTCTAGTTCCTTTAGGTGTAAGGTTAGATTGTTTATTTGAGAGTTTTTTTGTTTCTTGAGGTAGGCCTGTATTGCTATGAATTTCCTTCTTAGAACTGCTTTGGCTTTGTCTCAGATTTTGTGTCGTTCTACATTCATTTTCGTTTGTCTCAAGGTATCTTTTTGATTTCTTCCTTGATCTCATTGTTGACCCATTCATTGTTTAGTAGCGTGTTCTCTGTCCTTTTCTGTTTGTGTGTTTTTCAGTTTTCTTCTTATAACTGACTTCTAGTTTCATACCATTGTATAGCAAAGAAGATGCTTGATATGACTTCAATCTTCTTGAATTTACTAAGACTTGTTTTGTGGCCTAATGTGATCTTTCCTGGAAAATATCCCATGTGCACTTGAAAAGAATGTGTATTCTGCTGTTTTGAAATGTTCTAAAAATATCAATTAAATCTATCTGCTTTAATGTGTCATTTAAAACCACTGTTTCTTTGTTGATTTTCTGTCTGGATGAACTATCCATTGATGTCAGTGTAATGTTAGAGTTCTTTACTATGACTGTATTATTGTTGCTCTCTCTATGTCTGCCAATATTTGTTTTATATGTTTAGGTGCTCCTCCATTGGATGCATAAATTTTTATAAGGGTTAAATCCTCTTTCTCGGTTAATCATTTTATCATTACAAAATGTCTTTCTTTATGTTGTTATAGCTTTTGTTTTAAAGTCTATTTTATCTGATACAAGTATTCCTACCCTAGCTTTTTTTGTTTGTTACCATTTGCATGACATATCTTTTCCCATCCTTTTACTTTGTCTCTGTGTGCCTTTTGATCTGAAGTGGGTCTCCTGTAGACAGCATATATCTTGTTTTCTTATCCATTCAGGCACTCTATGTCTTTTAGTTGACATATTTAATCCATTTACATTTAAAATAAATATTGGTAAGTATGTAATTATTGCCAGTTTGTTATTCTTTTTTTTTTTTATCTTTTCTTTTTCTTCTTTGAAGGCTCTTTAACATTTTTTATAATATTGGTTTGATGGTGATAAATTCCTTCAGCTTTTTCTTATCTGGGAAGCCTTTACCTTTCTTTTGATTTCAAATGATAGTTTTGCTGGGTAGAGTAATCTTGGTTGTAGGTCCTTGCTTTTCACCACTTTGAATATTTGCACCAATCCCTTCTAGCCTGCAGAATTTCTGTTGTGAAATTAGCTGACGGTCTTCAAGGAGCTCCCTTGTAGGTAACTAACTGCTTTTCTCTTGCTTTTAAGATTCTCCCTTTGCCTTTAAACTATGGCATTTTAATTATAATGTGCCCTGTGTTTGGCCTCCTCGAGTTCATCTTGTTTGGGATCCTCTGGATTTCTTGGACTTGTATGTCTACTTTTTCCTGGTCTTGACATAATGGCCTTATATAGTAGATGTCCTATTGGCACAGCCTCCCTGGAAACCTGAGCCAGGTGTACCAGGGAGGTCCTTTGTGTGGGTTGGTGTGCCCTCCTGTTGTAGCTGAGCCTTGATTGCTGTTGCGACATAGTGGATAGTTTTAACCTTCAGCTTGAATGGCTGTGAGAAATGACTGTGACTAAAGCCGATGAGCTATTGTGCAGGGGCTGATCTCATGTAGTAGGATTCTCTTTAGTAGGGCTCTGGTGCCTGCTGAGTCCACTATTTGGGTGTGTCATTTGTGGAGCTAATTAGGTAGTGCTCTGGTGTGGTCTAAAGTGAGCTACCAACTATGTTGGTTCTGGAACCTCCTGGGAGGGGGTCTGGTGCAGGCCAAGGTCAGCCACTGCCTGTGCCTGGCCCAGGGCCACCTGGTAGGAGCTATAAAGTGATATGCAGATGGTTGCCACCTGTGCTGAGCTTGGAGGCACCTGGCAGAGGCTAAGCTGAGGTAGGCTGCCACTAGTGCAAGGGTTGGGGCCACTTAACAAGAGGCATGGGGAATGCCAAGGTCAGACACTGCTTATTTGGGGTTTGTGAACCTTTGAGAGATTTTAGGAAATTCTGCAGTGTGGGCTAAGACTGCCTACTTTTGAGGAATACCCACTGAAAGAGGTTCTGGCATTGCACGAGTTTGGATGTGGAGGGTTCTCAGGGGTCTTCATGCATACTCAGAATTGGCACTCATCTGCACCTGCAGGCTGGGTCGGGGGGAGGGCTCAACAAAGGAACAATGGCACCTGCCAGTACTTCCGTCTTGGCTATAGATGCTCCTCTAGCCCTCACCCCAAAGCCAGACAATTCAGTTCCTACTAGCATATCCTTGATGCTTTTCAAGCTGCCGTCCCTTCATGGAGCTTAGGGAGAGTATTGTGTCTGAGTCTGCGTTCAAGCCCTTTAAGAGGACACCTGGGTCTCCAGCAGTCTGCCATGTTATCCAGATGGAATCTCTGCTGATTTTCACAGCCACATGTTGTGGGGACTCATCAGCCCTGGACTGGCAAGCCTGGTGGCAGGCTGGGACCCCTCTATCCTTATGGGGAATCTCTACAGCCTAGATATACATGTGTATGTGGGAGCAGCCACTTTTGAGTCTCTCCCTGTTCTACCAGTCTCCAGGTGGCCTCTTCTTTATATTAGTTATAGGAATTCTGTTCTATAACTAAAAAGTTATAGGATTTCAAGTAGGTCTCCAGGTTAATTGTTCTATAATTTAGTTGTAATTTTAATGTGGTCATGGGAGGAGGGAAGCACAGTTTTACCCACTCCACCATCTTGCCTGGAACACTCACTTGAAAGAACCATCTTTTTAATTGCAGCATGTTTATTCTCATGCATAAATCCTTCAGTGGGTTAAGATTATGGAAAGTATCAAATTCAAAGTCTTTAATATATAACCCTGCACTTCATGTACTCTTTTCCTGATGATCTTTTAAGTTTCACGGCTTTTTGTAGTCCTACATTCGTTCTTTGTGCTACAGGAAATGGTGTTCCCACGAGGTGATAAATTGACAGAACTCTGACCACCTATATATAAATTTTGCCTCAAATTCTCTC
>NW_006443569.1:969527-972692 GCF_000325575.1 Pteropus alecto | reverse complement strand
GGTAGAGTAATCTTGGTTGCAGGTCCTAGCTTTTCATCACTTTGAATATTTGCACCAATCCCTTCTAGCCTGCAGAATTTCTGTTGTGAAATTAGCTGACGGTCTTCAAGGAGCTCCCTTATAGGTAACTAACTGCTTTTCTCTTGCTTTTAAGATTCTCCCTTTGCCTTTAAACTATGGCATTTTAATTGTGCCCTGCCCTGTGTTTGGCCTCCTCGAGTTCATCTTGTTTGGGATCCTCTGGATTTCTTGGACTTGTATGTCTACTTTTTCCTGGTCTTGACATACTTATATAGTATAGTAGATGTCCTATTGGCACAGCCTCCCTGGAAACCTGAGCCAGGTGTACCAGGGAGGTCCTTTGTGTGGGTTGGTGTGCCCTCCTGTTGTAGCTGAGCCTTGATTGCTGTTGCGACATAGTGGATAGTTTTAACCTTCAGCTTGAATGGCTGTGAGAAATGACTGTGACTAAAGCCGATGAGCTATTGTGCAGGGGCTGATCTCATGTAGTAGGATTCTCTTTAGTAGGGCTCTGGTGCCTGCTGAGTCCACTATTTGGGTGTGTCATTTGTGGAGCTAATTAGGTAGTGCTCTGGTGTGGTCTAAAGTGAGCTACCAACTATGTTGGTTCTGGAACCTCCTGGGAGGGGGTCTGGTGCAGGCCAAGGTCAGCCACTGCCTGTGCCTGGCCCAGGGCCACCTGGTAGGAGCTATAAAGTGATATGCAGATGGTTGCCACCTGTGCTGAGCTTGGAGGCACCTGGCAGAGGCTAAGCTGAGGTAGGCTGCCACTAGTGCAAGGGTTGGGGCCACTTAACAAGAGGCATGGGGAATGCCAAGGTCAGACACTGCTTATTTGGGGTTTGTGAACCTTTGAGAGATTTTAGGAAATTCTGCAGTGTGGGCTAAGACTGCCTACTTTTGAGGAATACCCACTGAAAGAGGTTCTGGCATGTGCACGAGTTGGATGTGGAGGGTTCTCAGGGGTCTTCATGCATACTCAGAATTGGCACTCATCTGCACCTGCAGGCTGGGTCGGGGGGAGGGCTCAACAAAGGAACAATGGCACCTGCCAGTACTTCCGTCTTGGCTATAGATGCTCCTCTAGCCCTCACCCCAAAGCCAGACAATTCAGTTCCTACTAGCATATCCTTGATGCTTTTCAAGCTGCCGTCCCTTCATGGAGCTTAGGGAGAGTATTGTGTCTGAGTCTGCGTTCAAGCCCTTTAAGAGGACACCTGGGTCTCCAGCAGTCTGCCATGTTATCCAGATGGAATCTCTGCTGATTTTCACAGCCACATGTTGTGGGGACTCCTCTTTCCAGTCCAGTGTGGGGTCGGGACGCTTTGCTTCTCAGGGGGTACCTCTGAAGCTACGATATCACTCAGGAATCTAACTGCCACATGCAGGTATAGGACCAGACCATCATGCATCTCTGCCCTTCCTACCATTCTCAAATGTGGCTTCTTTTTTATGTCCTTAGTTAAAGGAGTTCTGTTCAGCTAGTGTTCAGGTGGTTTTCAAGGGTGGTTTTTCTATAATTTAGTTTTAATTTTGATGAAGTCGTTTGAGGAGGCAAACACAGTGTTTACTTACTCAGCCATCTTGATTGGAGTTTCCTATTTATGTTTTTATTTGAAGGAAACTAGTCCTAGATTCTCTTTACAACATCTATTAATGATGAACATAGATATACACATAACACATATATACATATAAACATACTTCTCATAGAAAATGTACATAGATTATAGCAGAATAATATGCTGGCCCATAATTTTATTATCCAGTCACTTCATTGCTTATGAATAGTAAATGGATATTTAACATAATTGAGACCTTCTCAGATGGCTTTTTATTATCTTCCCCTTAGAGTAAACTGGGCTCACAGGGCACCATCTAAGTACTAATGGAATATTCATGCGTGATGGCACAGTGGAGCAGGTTTGAATCCCAGACCTGCAGTAGGACCTCCTGGGAGAGATAATCACCCTGTGGTCTCCTTGATAACATGAAGCAGAGTTGAAAGAGGTGCTAGACACCATTACTTCTAATGTCTTTTTAACTTTCAAATTTTGAAAATCAGTAAAAAGAAACAAAACTACTCCAGCACTGGGTTAAAGTGAACCATACTTTATAAAAACATGATGAGTAAGCTTCTCTAAACAGAGAGTAGGAAAGACTGGAAAACCAGGAGTCTGGAAGAAATGGTGAAACATAGTTTGGAAGGCACAGGGGGAGCATGGAGAGAAGAAATTCCCTGCATTTTTTGAAATTCTAGATTATAAACCTCTATTGCCTCCACTGAATTGTTAAATTTGCAACTTGTATTCCAGAAAACTAGAGCACAAGGCAGGGCACAGGGGTAAAGAGAGTAAGTGAAAAGTTAGAGATGTGGCCAGAAGCAAGATCACATTTGCAGTGGAGCAAAGTCCCAGGATAGCATCTGAGCAGATAAGTTTTAAAATTTACAACACGTATTTTTTAGGATATAGAAATTAAACAATTTGAACTCTCACAATCCAAGAAGAGAAAAACTCTTGCAAAAAAAAAAATCGTCATGGAAAAAACTCTAAGGGAAGAAAAACAGCTGATAGCATTCCTGACACTTCAGCTGTATTTTGTAAGCATTACTGTGTACCATCTATTGGAAAGATGGTAAGTATTTTTGAAGAAATCTAGAAAATGGCAAGGAAAGATGATGGGGAGCAGTGATGAAATTTCTATCCTTCGTAATATTCAAAAGATCAAAATAGCAGAAGCTTATCCAGTCTGTCTTGGGTTTTTAAATACCACTACTGCAATTGACTTTTGCATCTAAATCTGCGTCCCTAGTTTTCTTCTACATTTCCCATGCTTGCTAAATGTCTCTGTGCAAACACTCACAGCACCTCAACCTCAGAATGAGCAGTATGGAACTCAGCTTCTTTTTGGCTGGATGTATGTCAACTCATTTGTTACCTATCCCTATTAATGTGCCCCCTGTTAGAAGGGCTTAGAATCTTTGAGTCATCTTTGATTCCTTCTCCTATTTTGCCCCAATATTAATCGTTGGTAAATTCTACAGTGTCTGTATAGACAACAACTCTGTCAATCAGGGCTGAAATTCTGATTTGCGCTGGTCTATTCTTTCTGGTAGACCAAGATAGACATGGTCCCTGACTT
>NW_006443569.1:949517-969481 GCF_000325575.1 Pteropus alecto | reverse complement strand
TAGAAGAGAAGTATAAGATACTATGGGAGTGTATAGCATGGGCATTAAGCCAAGTCTTTGGAATTGGGGAAGACTCTCTGAGGAAGTGACATTGAAACTGAGACTTCAAAAATGTGAGCTGAAAGGCAGTGGGTGGTCCAGGCACTGCTATTAGTTTAATCTTCCTGAAATCTGCCTCAAATCACTTCAATTTCCAATCTCATGGCTCCCCACTGCCTACAGAGTAAAATGCAGCCTTCTTAGCTTTGCATTTATACTCTCCATGATCAGGCATCAACTTATCATTCCGTTTACATCATGTACTCTTCCCTTAAAAATGCAATCCTCCAAATCAGGCATTCCACCACAGATTCCCTGGTCACAGTCCTACTTTCCAGCTTCTATATCTTGGCTCATCTGTTTCACACACCCAGAATCCCAGGAGTCGCTTGCTATGTATCTTTCAATGCTCAGCTCAAATGGCACCTTTTCTATAAACTATCCATCCATGGATCTCTGCTCCTACCATCCCACTCCAATTCCTCAGTGCCATTAAAGAGGGAAGTACTCTATCTGAACTCCCATCGGTACTAGGACCCTCTTTTGGCATTTACTACTCTCCGCCCTAGGTCACTTAAGCAATTTGATTTACCAAAACATTTCTTTTATGAGTGCCAACCATGTGCCTAGCAGAGTGCTATAAGCAAATGTTTGAAGGAAAGATGGTGAATTCCATTTTGGATACTCTGTGATTGAGATAGCCTTTGAGATACTGGGACAAGAATGTCTAGAGGGCAGGGTGTACAGGGCTAGGAACAGGGAGAGGTCTGGACCAGAGACAAAAATTGGGAACTAGAGTGCACATGGCTGTAGAAGCCCCAGGAGTGGAGGAATCACTCAGGGAGGGTGTGTAAAGTATAGTGAAGAGAGCTGGCAGGTGGGCATGGGTGTGTACATGTTTTTTCTCCTACTAGAACAGAGTTTTTCAGCAGTGGCATTATGGACATTTTGGGGTAGATTATTTTTGTTGCCGGGCTGTCCTGTGCACCGTAGGATGTAGAGAAGCATTCTTGGCCTCTATGCACTAGATGCCACTAGTACTGCCCACCGCCTACCCGCCAATAACAAAAACTGTCTCCAGACATTGCTGAATGTCCCCTGGGGGGTCATAATCACCACTGCATGAGAACTATTGGCCTAGACCTGTAAGTGTAGGTTCTAAGTATGTTTCTTTTTTTTCTGTGATTTAGTCACTCATTGATTAAATTGTTAAGCAAATACTTAGTAAGCATTTAGTATGTATAAGGCACTTGTGTTAGCACTGAAGGCATGTGCTAGGTACTTAATACAAATTTAGTAAATAAATGAAAAAAATGCTACGTTTTAGGAAAAAAATCTGGTAATGGGTGCTCAGAAAGGAATATGATCACCTAAAGCATGTAGATCAAAGTTTCATATTCATGTATCCACAGGCCACATGTGCTGATGAATAAACAATACCAGGGAGTGGAAACATAGCAACTTGTTATATACAATGATCTTTCTTAAAAGAAATAACATAGGGTTAAAAAGCAAATAACATTGTAATTCTTCTACTCTCAAGATGCAGAAAAGTTTGTTAACTTGTTAATAAGCACGAAAGTATGCAGGTTTCTTATTTATGAATTACTTCTGAATACCCAATAAATGGTCTCAACTTATACAGAGTAAGATAATTTTGTTATTGTAAAAACAAACCTTAGAATTGCCGTTGCTGTAGCTTTTCCCTAAATTTGAATTTCTTAAATTTTTATTCTAACCTTCTCATTCTAAAAAGAGTATACCATAAGAATTACCCTAGTAAGTCCAGAGAATCAGCAGTTCAAATCAAAACTCTTTGCCAAATTATATAAAACAGCAACACCGACAGTATCATTAAGACACAATTTTGCATTCCCTTTTCTCTAACAAAAAACTTTTCAAAACAGTTTTCGGGAGCCAGAATTGCTCAGAAAAAAGTGGGTGTTCTTTGCAAAATATGAAGTTTGTTTTTCAGAATAAGGAATTTAGATCTTAAAGAGCTTTTGTACCTGAAGACATTCGCTGCATGTTAACTACCATTTGCTTCTCTGTAAATGATCCTTATGTGTTCTGATGCAGACTATCAGAGACATCCTATTCCTCCTTGTGTATTTTCTTTCTACTTCTCATTCATACACATGCAGGTTCATGGCCCTTCCGCTCCAAATAAAGGCATAAGCTGGCAGCAGACCGAAGGCAAACTTCTGAATCCTTGCGCCAAGCTGCTATCGGATATAAATACATTCCCAGACTGTGTTAAAAATGGGGCCCTTTTTGGTTCAGCTTCAGTTTCTATTACCCAAGTTCTGTTCATTAGAAACTCATTACTATGGACATAGTGTCAAAGTATGTGTCACAGTTACTCTCTTCTACATGCACACACTAAAACTTTCATCTAGGCCTCTAAGTAGGCTTTTTATCTTTGTCAGTTTTCAATTAATTTACAATGCTGGCTTGTTTATCAGAACTGGAATTGGGCCAGGCCCTCAGTGTATTTGATGAGTCTTATTATAACCCTGAATGCACCTGTTAATTTTGCCTCTGGGTAAACAGTTGAAAACTCCTCAACTATTTCCTCAAATTGGGTGGAAACAAAGAAACATGAGATTAAAAAAAAATGTCTAGATTAGGGAATTGGAGATGCATTAATTTAAAAAGGGAACAGGGTCAAACTAGGGGCTAGGAGGCTAATAAGCACAGAGCACACAGCCAAAAAGCTCCCAGCAGGGTAAGAGTTCACTCCATTTATCCAGGCGATCTATTCCAGACGCAGTCAATGATACATTATTGGATCCAGACCTGCAATTGCTTCCTAGGACCAACCTCACTTAAGTGTCATTGCCCTCCCTTTTAGAAATATTGCTATTACCCAAACCTGTTCACAGGGAGGGCTTTACTCAGCTGGCAACCCACTAACTTTTGTTCTTTATGATGCTCCCTCTAATTCCCTTCTCTGCTGTGGGAATTCGGCATAACAACCACCATGCAAACCGCAGAACACCCAAGTTGATCCTACTCTATGAGATTTTTAGTACTTTATTACAAGGGAAGCCAATCCAAGGGATAACAGACTATAAACAACAGCAAATGCTCTATCATGCAGGCTGTATAAGGTTAAGAACTTTGATTTACTGGAGGGGTTGTGGAAAGGGAAGTTTCATCAATTCAGTGCTCTTTCTTACACATCGGATTAAAAACAAAAAAGAATAATGGAACATAAGACAACGTAGCTAAGATATTTAGAAAACACATGTTTGTTCCAAACAATGAGTGGCAAAGCTGAGTGCTGAGCTATAATTAAAGCTGTCTATTAGCTTTTTAATTATTATTATTGTGGAGAGTTATAAGACTGAGAAAATGCATACATTTTACCGCAACAGGAAATAAGTTTTAGGTGTCTGCTAATGTCATTTAAACATTTAAATATTTAAATGTATTTGGTGAACAATAAGTAATACTATATCCATGTTAAGGAGTTTACTGGAAATAACATGCTTTATTAAAGTTAGGAGCTTCAGGGCAGGAATTCGATTCCTGCCTGTGCTGCTATCTAATTGTTCGAAAGCACACATATTGTACAGCAGACCCCACACTGAATGGCAGAACATAGGCATTTAATAAGGGTAATGTGTTTGTAGGGCTATAAATACAGGCCAACTAATAAGGAAGTGATCACCAATACTAAAGTGCTACAGAGCTTTCCCTTACCCTGGAGTTTACCACTGAACACCATACTTTTAAAAATAATAATTAAAAAAAGAAAAGCTGGTATTTAGAACTATCCACGCAACATGAAATCCTTTTAATGACAATCTGAGGTGACTGTGTTTTGTCATTTCTGTAACATATGGATCTCCTTCTCCCAAGTGCCTCTTCTGTTTCTTATTCAGAACAAGCACCTTTTATTTGGAGAGGTTAACACTTTCAAATGAGAAAAAAAGTTAGTTTACTCAGCAGACAGCACAGAGCCCACACCCACATGCGTGTTCAATCATCACCTGTGCTGTTTCTGTAACGAATCATCCCACTGTCCCCTGCCGTGATTGACAGCAGACGAGAAAAAGGCAGTGAACCTCCACTGACAATCATGCAGACACTCTGAAAAAGGTGAGAGGGGACATGGAACGCTTGTTTCAATGTACGCTCTTCTGTGGCACAGTGGATGCTCTGAACTATGTCTCTTCCATAACTGTCACTCCAATTACCACAATTTTGGAGGCAACTGGAATGCGAAGTTACCTGCTGAAGCAGCAGCAGCTGATAAAAACTCAGCGGAGCATGCTGCACTCCCTCAAGTGGCCACAAATGCTCTTGAGTGAAAGTAGGGACACAAATGTATAGTAGTGTGCCAAGAACTTAGAATAAAACAATAAATTAAATTTACTAGTGCTTCCTTTTGGTCAAAAATATTTGAAGTGCATTTTCTATAACAAAAGCTTTTTGCTTAGTGAGTAAACTCAAAAATGGCAAAACTTTAGTACCCTCTTGATTTTAGACTCAGTGACACATTTTCTGCCTGGCGTTCTTCTACAGCAAACCAGTTTAAAAGCAATATTTCACTATTTGTTTTCCACAAGATTCCTCTTCATTAAAAGATGTTTTTCCTCATGATTCATGCTTTGATAATTTTGTATTTTATCTTTTTCATCCTCAATTTTTCTTTTGACTTTCATTATTAATTACCCTCAACTCTTTTTCTATTCCTAGGGATGGTGGAAAAACAGTAGAACGTGGGCATCAGCCTTGAAGTCTGTTTATCACTTAGGGAATGTTCTCATTTCTGTCCTTGTTGGAAGGAAGGGGAAATGCAGGTGGGCCTTGCTAGAATTCCTTCCATTTCTTTTCTTTCCTCCTCACCAAGTGCACATGAGAAACTTCTGAAAAGTATCCAAGACATGCAATATTGCCAACACCAAGCACAAGGCATAGTGTCTTTTTGTAAAAAGTTGTCTCAAGATTACACAAGGAGATAACAGAGTAAATGTGTGTGTGTTCTACTGCACAGACACTTGGACAACCATGTATATGGAGAAAGACCAAAAACATTATTCCAAACTATCCATATTTGTTATGTTTAGAGCTATAGTCCTACCAGGAAATTAAAACATTAAGTAGACTACAGCAAAGTGATTAGTTTACTGAAGGAAACATATAATTGGACAATCATTTTAGCAGTTCAAGACTCAGTTAAGAGAGAGTCAGGAAGATGTAACCAGAAAGCATTATCAACAGTTTGATTTACTATGGGTGTTGAAACACACAAATCCTATGTGGATCAAACCTACTTATTCATTTTAGAAAATTCCGAGTTGAATGAATGAGTCATGCATACATAAGGTGTACTTTTTATTTTAAATTATTTCCCCCACTCTGATATCAGTGCCAAATCCTTTCCCTCCCTCAGTCCCTTAGCACCATTCAGAGGCAGACAATGCCACCACTGTTTTCAGAACACAGACACGGTCAAGAGTGGAATAATATAATGATGCCATTTGAAGCAGGGCAGCTAAGGTTGTGTCAGCATTTCCATTATAAAAATCTCTTTTAAGGATTAATATCTCAGTTGTAAAAATTCACACCCAGGTAAACCTTGGTAGCAGAAATGATTTCATTCTGTAAAACGGAAAAATGTGCTTGTTCAAAAAGTCTAAGTTTTAATGTACACCAATTTCTCATTTATAGATATGTGACAAAAAAACTTAGAGAAAGATTAATATGTGTCTGCGTGTGTGGATGAGACCACTGGTGTTGACGTGTACTCTGGTGGCTTTATTTTACTGAAATCAAAGGCAAAAATAACATACACCAAATTGGGATTTCAGGTTTAAAAACTCCTATTTTGTTGTTGTAAGAATCAAACACAGTAAATCTCATGATGAACTTCCAATATCTTCTGTTAATACCATCCTTCAGCACTAGCTAATCTCCATCCATCCTCATAGAACAGCAGTACTCAACTGGGAGAGATTTTTGTCCCCCAAGGGACAAAGATCTAGAGATATTTGCAGTTGTCACAACTGGGGTTGTGTGTTTGCTACTAGCAGGTAGAAGCCAGGGATGCTTCTAGCAAAACAGAAAAGATTAAATTATATGGTCCAAAATGTCAATAGTGGTAAGGATGAGAAACTTTTCTGGAAGTTACTTCTATGAACCCCACTGCAGAGCCATCATCATTCATTAAGTACATTAGGTATAACTCTGTCCACAGCTCGGTCCCCTGCTCTTATGAAACTTGTAATCTAGTAGAGAGGTAGGCCTCATTCGCAAAAAACATCCCCACTGTCCTGAAATGACCATTTGTGTTTCTAAGTTTACAGAAGAAGAGATGCTTGAAAATCTCAAATTAATTATGCTGGACTATTTCCTTGATTATTATACTTTCTTGCTAAGGGTGACTTTTTACAAAGCCCAGAGATAATTAGGAAAAAAAGGAAGAAAAGGAAGACAAAAAATATGTGGCTCTGTGCTAGAAACTAATGCTGATTTTTTCCGTTTTCATTAGCAACAGGAGGAAGTACTATTGGGCTAGAGTGTGTAGCTTTCTCAAAAAACCAAAAGTGCCTAGTTTATGGTAGGTACTCACTTGGCATTTAAAAGCTCTTCATTCACTTTGTTCATCTACCACAAACACATAGCTAACAGCTATATTTTGTCTATTAATTAATCAGTCTCCCCACCTTGTGTCAGGATATATATTAGGGGGCTCTATGTGCTTTGATGATCTACTGTGAAAAATGTGCAAAGAAAGCACAAACCGAATATATTCAAAGGAAATCCCAGATTCCATTTTAACCATTAGTGTTACTATCTTCTCCAGGTGCTATCCATTTGCTAAAACCATCAATCAAGTAACATATTTTGCTAAATTCAAATTTTCTACTCCTTTACTTCCTTATTTCTACCATTGAGAGGAAGATCAATTTATTAAATAAAGAGTAAAAGCAAGAAAGTGGAGGCTGGGCAAATTTAGCAGTTAACACTAAACAGAATAAAGTTCTGTTTTAGAATAGAGATAGACCATTGTAGAAACTAGAATTCACGAGTTCAGAGATGGCTGACACCATTCCCCTGCAAATGCCACTGTCAGGATACTATATGATTTCTTTTATCTATTATCTTGATAGTTGTCATGAAGGAGTGGCAAATAATGTCAACTATTAGAGGAAAAAGATATTCAATTGGAGTAAGCTATAAAAATACTACTTCTGTTAACCAAAATACAGTGTGATAGCAGGAGGCCAACTAGCAGATTGACAGGAAAACAATATTTTCAGGAAAAAAAATATACACAAATTCAGCCTTCCTGAATTTGAAACATCTAAAATAGAATTTAAATTTACTTTTCCAACAAATTTTAGGCACTCTATTATATATTATTTTTCTTTTACTCTGCTACTACTGTCACTACTACTGTAACACACACATACTCTTATATACCTGTGTATGGATGCGTGTATGTACATTATGGGAAGATTTTGAAGTTGAAGATTGGATTTATAAACACACATTCATACAGACTATGTGTGTCTGTGTATCCATCTCTCAAATCTCCAACTCTCTCCACAATAGTTTCAAAATCCTCCCAAATTCTGAGTGACTGAACAATAAACACTTGAACGTTTCTGGGAAATCTAAACCTCCCTGTAAGTGCACAGTCTGCCTTGTGGGGTAAGTCTTATATTTTGGAGTATGGCTAGTCAGGATCAAATATATTAGTTGTTGGTGATAGTGATAAAGGTGGTGTACATATGTGTAAAATATCTTAACTCTTCTTGTCACCTCCAGATTCTGACACATAAAGTTGCTGAAAATGAAAACCTTATTTTATAATTCACCTGGACCTGCTGCCGTTTCACAGAAAACTGTACTTAACCTACCTGCTAGGGGTTGCCTGTATCTATTCCTACTTATAACTCAGTACCTACACTCTCTCTCTTTACTTCCATAAATCAGAAATTCCTCCTGGCCCTAAAAATTATTAGCTACCATATGGAGTGCCAAACTTTGCCACTGATGTAGACATTAGCTCTTCAATTGGCTGAGAGCTAACCTATTTGCACAATTTGCATTTTAATAGTCTGCAGCTGCAGCTGACTCCACTCACTTTATGGCGGGGATGCCCCAGCTTGGCTCGAGACAAGCTACACTGGCATGCTGCCCAGAACATGACAGCTGTAGTTCATTTGGACAAAAAGCAACAGAGTACATAGCCTCTTATTCACAACAGGGTTCAACATGTAGGGGGCTCCATCTTGGATCCAAGAGCTAACTTAAAAGAGATTAATTTAGAAGAGCTTGTTGTTAGGCTAGTAGTTTTGATATTCCCTCCTATATATCTCACCCCTGTGACCAACTCCGTCACTACTCTTGACAGAGCCACATGGAAGTGGACAGACTCATTCCTTAAGCCTATCTTAGACCTATCAGAGTCTAAGAAATTAAGCAAATGAAATCAGTCCCAGAATGAATACAGTTGTACCACATGCTAAGAGATTTCTGATTCTTTCAAGTTCACTGTGCTTTCCACAGGGAATATTCGAATATACTGTGCACACATATGGCAGCACCAGTGCTCTGAATTTGAATCTATCTACCCTCTTGAGACCTGCTCGAGGCTTTTGTCTTAGAAAATATTGGCTTCCTTACAAAATTGTGAAGTATGAAAATGACCAGGCCTTAGAAATGATATGGAGGAAAACATACACATGACATTCATTGTAGTGAATGCAACTGGGTCTTGCTTGCTGTTTTCACATTTCAAGAATTCACCTGACAGTCCTATAGACTGAGTTTAGTTCCAGCCATCATACTGGAAAGCACAAAATTATTTGAGCAACAGTTTCCAACACCCATGAACAATAAATAAGGACTGGGGACACACAAAAACAGCTGACTATGGTGTGCTTATGCTGGATTTGGGCTGAAAAACGATGTCTATTCCAGTGCCTTCAGCTCCTTACACTTTGAAAATTGTGGTTTGGCTCTGGCTAACATTTGCTTGATTTAGGGTCACAGCAGGGGCTAATTTGGAAAGTGTTTCTAAACTTATTCTTATCAGAAATGGCCTCTTAAGGTTGATTATATTGGCTTCCTGCTTGTATGTCTAAGAACTACCTAGCAGAATGCAAATTTCCTAAAGTCTTGAGAAGACAGATGTCTCCATCTTTTTTGCATTACCAGGGATATAAAAACGTTATTTCAATTATTCATTATATTTTATAGCAGGACTAAGCTGTGGTCCATGTGTAGACTTCTTGGTTTTGTTTATTAATTAAGTCATAAATATGGCTACAACCATTTTGAAAGTCTACAAGTTGCCACTGTTAAGAATTGTATTTCTGTGATTGCAAGCAAAATACACTGAGGCAGCCATCTATAATCACAATCTTGGAAAATTCACCAGGCCAATTTTAAGATAAACGACTGCCACATCTACCACAAGCTTGTGTTGTATTTATGAACATGTCACCCCATATAACAATAAAGCGTGTATATTTATGAAGATCTATGTCACACTACATAAGAGTAAAGTTATACAGCTGAGAGTTGGGAGTCATATCTTATTAGCCTATGACTCAAAATATCTCAGCACATTGAATAAAACATATAAAAACAGAGAAAATGTAAAATCTTCAAACAATAATGAAACCTAGAAAAAGTGTTTAGATGTTACCCCTCATTTCTTGCAAAGTAAGCTCATATTTAAGTTCAGATGGACTGGGTTAACAATCACTATTTTTACTGTTAAAATGCCCCAGGGAAGTTATAAACGCACCAAATATGCTGTTAACCTTCCTTTATATTGTGTGCAGCTGTATGGCTTTGTACCAGGGACCAAACTTCCTAACTGGGCCAGCAACGTGAAAGAGGCTTTTTTCCAAAACCTTTCAATAACAATGCTTTGCTTGTCACTAGATTTCCATTTCGTTTTTTCTACTACTTCACACTAGTATTTGGTTTACATTTTACTTATTCCAATTACTTTCTTTCATTGTTATTTTTGCTGAGGAGTGCATTATATATTACTGAATGGGGATAAAAACAGAAAAAGAAACATAATAGAGAGAAAGAAACATTCAAATGTTTATTGCTGACACTCAGAGTCAGTGCTTAACTCCCACTATCATTTTTGCTCACGAGTTTAAAGAGACATTTTTAACATTTCTGTAGACCTTCCTGGCATCATTGATATTAAAGATTATCGACTGATAGGAGAATTCAACAAAGATGATTTTTATTTTATTTATTTTTTTTTACTGTCTACATGGGAGGTTAAAATCTATTCAACTTTTTAAAAGAGAATTTTAACAGCTTTAGATCATTTACAAGTGTTGGCAGACTACATTAAAGGAGAAAATGCCAGCCATATTTCAGTGCCTTTTTTTTTTAACATAGTACTAAGATAAAATCAAAACTATGGGCAGGTCTGAGAAGACACATTCTGTCCCACTGGTTTATACTTTATACCTTCTGTATTCAGATCTGTACAAAAATGACAATTCAGTCTAGGCTCTGGCAGTGATTAATTGACTAGCATATTGTACATGATCTTTTTGACATATAGACACAGCACTTACCTAAGAGATCAACAGTAGATATTGATACCTAATCAGAAAACAGACATCCAACTAGAAACCCTTCTGATATTTCAGTTCTGTTCATGAAAATGCTTTCTTCAAATGCCCCTACTAATAGAAAGATCATTTACAAACTATTTACTAACATGCGTCTCATGACAGAACAAATAGAACAAAAATTTTCTTAGGCAGAAGGTAAAATTATGCTAGGCTGTAGTATGTTATATTAAAAAAATTAATACAACAAATTAACTCAATGTGGTATAATATTGCAAAATTTCAGCTCTAATGATCCCCAAAAGTGCAATGAAATGAGTATAATTGCCTTAACTAGTTTATGCCTCATCACAATACTAAACTTCCAATCTTTGCTGCTTTTTATTTTTTGATTTTCAGTGAAAGAAAATGATCCTAAAGCTTGTTTCTGAAAGGTCTGTCAAAAGACTACAACCCTCGGAGGGAGAGTTGGAGAGTAGAGTCTACTATCCTTGCCCTCTTACCAAGTGAATGGCTGAGTGGCCCCCGACTTCTCTGAAATTCTCTACTTCAAAATCAGGGAGACTGCCCAGATGATTTCTATAGCCCTTATAAAAGCCACTTTGGAACTGTGAATCATAACACTTGATTGTATTCAAAGAACAAACATCATAATTTACTTATAAATGCCTACAAATATATAAAATTCTTATTTTATGAAAACAGTATATAGTATAAATTTTAAGAGATTAGAAAATCTTGTTTAATGTGATTAGATGTAATTTTTTTCAGTTACAAATATTTTAGTCAAAGCAATCTTGAGAAACAAAAACAAAGTTGGAGGTATCATGCTCTCTGATTTCAAACTATACTACAAAGCTATAATAATCAAACTGGCACAAAACAGACACATAGATCAATGGAACAGAATAGAGAGCCCAAAATTAAATACTCCATTATAAGGCCAATTAATCTAGAACAAATGAGGCAAGAACATACAATAAGGTAAAGATGGTCTCTTCAATAAGTGGTACTGGGAAAATGACAGACACATGCAAAAAATAAATAAATAAAACTAGACCACTTTCCTACACCATATGCAAAAATAAACTCAAAATGGAGTAAAGACTTAAATATAAGACCTGAAACCATAAAACTCCTAGAAGAAAACATAGGCAGTAAACTCAGATATTAATCTTAGCAATATCTTTTTAGATATGTCTCCTCAGGCAGGCAAAGGCAGAAAAAGCAAAAATAAACACATGGGACTAAATCAAACTAAAAAGCTTCTGCACAGCAAAGGAAACAATCAACAAAATGAAAAGACAACCTAATAAATGGGAGATGTTTTCAAGTGATATATCCATTACGAGGTTAATATCCAAAATATATAAGAAACTCACACAATTCAACATCAAAAAACCCCAAACAATCTGACTGAAAAATGGGCAGTAGACCTGAACAGACATTTCTTCAAGGAGGATATACAGATGGCCAACAGACAGGAAAAGATACTCAATATCACTAAACATCAGGGAGATGTTTTAAAAAATCACTAAAAATGTTAATCAAAACCACAATGAGCTATTAACTTACACCTGCCAGAATGGCTATTATCAAAAAGTCAACAAATAACAAGTGTTGTTGAGGATGTGGAACAAAGGGAACCCTCATGCACTGTTAGTGAGATTGCAAAGTGGTATAGCCAGTGCGGAAAACATTTTTGAGGTTCCTCAAAAAAATTAACAATAGAATTACCATATGACCCTGCAATCCCACTTCTGGGTATTTATCTGAAGAAAATGAAAATACTAATTCGAAAAGATATAAGCACCTTTATATTCACTGTAGCATTATTCACAATGACTAAGGTATGGAAGCAACCTAGGTGTCCATCAACAGATGAATGGATAAAGAAGATGTGTTATATGCATGTGTGTGTGTGAATAATGAAATATTACTCAGCAATAAAAAAGAATGAAATGGGGCCATTCGTGACAACACGGATGGACCTAGAGATGTTATGCTGAGTGAAATAAGTCAGGTGGAGAGAGACGAATACTGTATGATTTCACTTATATGTGGAATCTAAAAAAAACCAAAAAACAGAAACAGATTCAGAGATAACAGAGAACTGATAGATGCCACAGAAGAGGTGGGTAGGGAGATGGGTGATAAAGGTGAAAGGGAATATGAGTAGCAAACTTCCAGTTACAAAATAAATAAGCCACAGGATGTAGCATACTGCATAGGGAATAGTCAATAATATCGTAATAACTTTGCACAGTGACAGATGGTTACTAGAGTTATCATGACAGTCACACTGTAAGGTATATAAATGTGGAATTGCTATGTTGAAGCTAATATAGTACTGTATGCCAACTATACTTTAATAAAAACTTTTAAAATTTTTATCACAAGCAAAAAAATTTCACCCATATAATGGACTACTACTCAGCAATAAAAAAGGAATAAACTACTGATATACATAACAACAGGAGTGAATCTCAAATGCATAAGCTAAGTAAAAGAAACCAGACTCCCACGGCTACCTGCTGTATAATTACATTTATGTGGTATTGTGTAAAAGAAGAAACTATGGGGCAGAAAACATATCAGTGATTACAAGGGGTAAGGAGTGGGGAAAGGGGAGGAAACAGACTACAAAGAGAAATGGGAATTTTGGGAGTGACAGACTGTTCTATAATTTGGTTATGGTGATGGTTACACAATGCAGTTTTAAAAACCATGGAACTATACACTAAAAAAGGTGAACTTAACTGTATGGCAGTTAAACCTCAATAACCGGACTCAAAAAAATCAGCTGATATTTTTAACTAATATATGTATAATGCCTCATAAAGGGACGAGAAGAGTCTAAGATCTTATGTTGTTGTCTATGAAAGAGAAGGTCTGGTTCACAGGTTTGGATGTTTAGGAACTTCATTTACTGTTGGTAAAATCCAACAGTAATTTCAGAAGGTTAAATAAATTAAGTCCTCCAACTTGCTGAGCTACACAGTAATCAAACACTGATGAGACAGAGATAAGAATCTGAACCTTTCAGTTTTTATTATAGTTATACCACCTGGGCAAGGTGCCTTTCCTCATCCTGCTGTATTAGCTGCTGGTCAGTTAGCATTTACACATTTATACATCTTGGCCCAGAGCCCACCATTAGGGCAATGAAATATCAAGAAAGTAATTTGCAGAAACAAGATCTGTCTTTTCTCTGCTTTCCAGTGTACTGTTAGTGTACTGTTAAACAAAATAAAATGTCTGCTTTTGAGTAGATAATTTTGAGTAGACCAATCATTTGCAGGGTAAAAGGTACCCAAGGTGAAGGCACCCTCAGTATATGAAGGACCATAATGCTAGAATGACATCTCTGAAGTTCTGAGCTCATCATTCATAATGTTGAGTTATAATATTCATTCAAAGAGAAAACATATGTATAAAAATGGGAAATGCTGATGAAACATATATAAATGAAACAAAGAATGTGCGTAATGAACAAATGGGACTGAGGATCCAAGTCTTCTAAAATGAGATCAACGTGAGGCCGCTGTTTTCCCTGCACTTGAATTATTAAAAACACTCATTGTTAAAAGTCCGTCTTATGCAAAGTAAAACTCTTTCATAGAAGATATCGTTTTTACCTCTGGAACAATATAGATGATTTCTATATCCTCTATTAAATACGGCCTTTTGAATGTGAAAATGGGGCTTTTAAGTTTCTGCTTTAGGTCAAAACATATACTGAAGAAGTTTCTAAGCAGTATTTAAAATTACCACTAAATGGTGCTGATTCCTTAACCTCAGTCACCAGAAGGGTCATTCTCTGCCCACTTCTCTCTGGTGCCCAGCAAGTCAGCTTTGACTCATGCAGAAATCCTAGGAGTTGAAAGGTTGGATAATCTCAAAAAAACAGATGTTATTCAGAAGGCTCAGAATGTTATCCGAAGCAATGGTATCATCCGAGTTGCAGAGAGCAGGGAGCGGGAACCAGGAAGGGCCTGTCCAGCTCAGTATATCTCAGGACAAAGCCAGTGGGCTAAGCATTTTAGGTCCTGTCCTGCCTCCTAAAGGGAAATCAGGAGAGCCCAATTCCTGCAAAAAAAAAGCAGCCTACAGGGCTGGATTGCTAGCACTAAGCAGGCTGACCAAATTCCTCTGATTTCAAGGCATAAAGTAGAAATGTCAGTGGCTAAAGGTCATCACTATGATTTCTCCCTCGAAACACTGAAAAAACCAAGAGGTGCCTACAGGTCCCAGAGAAATGGACTAATTGACTGAGAGGGATCTGGCATTAGCCCTCTGAATTGCTGTCATGGGCCTCTTCCATGGGAAGCTGATATGAGAGAATCTGGACAGGTGCGCTTCAGTCCTTGATCACAAGTGAGTATTGGGGCTGATAAACTCACTCAGTGCATATTTGACTTGTCTTTTGAAAAGTTAGTCTAGATAACAAAGACAAAATACATTTTATATATTAATATGAAAATTATTTTTGTTAAAATTCAAGCCAAAAGTAGATATTATTCAGAAAGTTTAAGAACAGAACATAGAAATTACACAAACCTTAAAATAACAAAAAGCTTCAGAGAGAAGATCTTCAACCACTTTCCCAACAATCTAAGTTTTAGTTACACTTTAAACCTCTGAGTATTAACTGGGATTTACAGAAAATAACTTTAACAGGAAGGGAGATGATGATGAAAGAACAGCTATTTCTACACTAGGACTTTTCATTCTTCTTAAACCAGACCAATAAAAATAATGTTTTGTTTGATGAATTAAGCTCATTTATTTATTTTAGAGGCTGTGGGTGATCCATCGGTGTTGAAATAGAAATGAAAATTATTTTGTTTAAAAAAAATTATTTGAAACTACAACAGTGGTTCTCTTTACATAAACCTTGAACAAGAGACAATAGGAAAAGACAAAGAGTCCTGCTGGCGCAGCTTCAGGCGCCCAACAGCATGGCATCACCAAAGTATATCAGCAACACACATCACTGCTGTATTAGGTGCTAGGAACAGCACGCCAAACTCTTAAAAAGAATTTTCTGAATATATCAAATGCATAACTCCAAAAAGTTACTTGCATTAGCTAGAACGAAGTTAACAAATATTAAATTCATAAAGAGTATATGATTTATATATTTCCACAATCTGCTAAAGCTTGTGCTGATTAGTCTTTGCCAGCTGCACACAACAGGATCCTGAGTTGACAATGTCAAATTAGTCTGAAACAGCTAACGTTTTATTCATATAATATTTTCCTAGGTAAAATATTGTGGATTTGTTATTTTGCACCACTGAGCAATACTTTTCTTTAAGCTAAAATAATGGGCATAATATAAAAATCTATTGGGGAAGAGATCATTTTTATGCATACAATGTTTATAACATTGTTTAGAATAAGTCTTTCCAAGCTTTATTCTTTCTTCTAAATATAAACTTACATAAACAACTTACATAAAGCGCTGAGAAGAGAAAACATTCCTACAATTAGAGAAGTTAAATATTGAAGTTATAAATAATTTACTACAAGAAACTTCTTAGAAGCTAAACTAATTACATCATTCTACTTTTTAACATGTAAAAAATGATGCTTGTATTTTTAGTCTTCAGAACAGGAAGAAATATTTTTTAGGGAATTTGCTTTTAGACATTGAATTCAAAAGGTTCTGCCTGTTATCTGTTGCTTCAATGAACTTTATTGCCTGTGTGACTGTAAAAGAAGTGGCAGAGATCTCAGCCGTGAACTGAATACATCAACGGGCTCTCACGAGGTACTGCAATCATACATGACCATTAGTTTCTTTAAATGTATTGAGGAAAGCTCATCATTGGAAAAATGCTAGCAAGTAAAAAGAAAATATTTTAGGATTTTTACCTTAGATAGTATATTTTTCCTATTTGTTTTAGGACATTTTTTTGTGTAGGGAGAGTGAACTGGAAATAGCACCCACAAACGCTTGGCTGTAAAACTTTAAAGTATTATGTAATATGTCCACATATTAATTCCTTACATAGTACCTCTAAACCCAGGAAAACGTGTGTGTGTGTGTGTGTGTGTGTGTGTGTGTGTGTGTGTGTGTGTGTGTGTGTTTTCCAATATAAATAGGCAAGGGAGGGAAAACATCCTATTCAATATCTCTAAATTTACATAAAGTATCTAAATGGCCTAAAAAAAAAACCTTTTAAACAGCATAACTATCAGGTATGCTGTTTAGGGTAAGTCATAACATTTGATTTATAAAAATTTTAAGTCACTTTTTACAAAAATGAGAAATGTGCTTTCTAGTTTATTAATAGCTCAAAAACAATCCCTAGAAGATAAAACATATAGATATCAAAGAATTATTTATATAAACTGAATGAACTATTTTGTTAATAGTAATTTAAAGATTCTGAACCCTCTTAGAAGCTTCTTTTAAATCTTATAAATTAAATTCAGTAGTTTGATAATCTATAAATCACTTTATCTTTGCCACTATCTGTGTATTTTGGTAACATCACAAATCACTAACCTTTAAAGTTATCACAGAATAAAAGAATATATTTAATAACATATTTTCTAGTGTGTATCCTTTAAAAAGACATTAACCAATTTCATTCAAATTAGCCAATAAACCAGCAAGAACAAAAATGGTCATGTTCAATTAATAAATTATCTAAAAGGGGTAGGTTATAACATTTTATTTATAAAAATTTTAAGTCACTTTTTATGAAAATGAGAAATGTGCTTTCTAGTTCATTAACAGCTCATAAACAATTTAGAAGATAAAACATATAGATATCAAAGAGTTATTTATATAAACTGTTCTTATTATTTATTGCTGTTAGCTATTATTAACTTCTGTATTAGAGAAAAAGATAATGTCAATACCATATCTTTTTACATAATGTAGTTCCTAACAGCACTTTTAAAAATAGAAGTGTAAATTTTAAAAAAGACACAGGAAAAATGATGAACTGATAAAAAGCATTCAACTCATTTTCAAAGATTTGAAATAGTAAATTATTTTTACTATTTATTTTTACTATAAATAAGAAATGGTAACTAAAGATTTTAATTATCAGACTACCAGTCAAAACTATGAAACAATGGATCAATCGACAATGCCATGAATTTTTCTTTTTATACAGTGGATGTTAGCAAATAACCCAGGGTAGAAACAAACCTATGATCCCCATTCCAGGTCTTCATTCATTTAGTAGTGTTAACTAAATGTGGCAAAGGTAGATTGGCTGGTGATGAACTCAGGATAAAATGGAAAAAATGTGAACCTTGACCTTTTTAACACCACTCAAAAATCAGAACCAGACCCATCAGCACAGCACACTATTGCCTTCAGCCTAACAAATTGGAAACCTGATCTCCCCGACATCTGAGTAGAAAGTACACTTGCTAAGCTTGCTAAGAGGCAAACCCTTAATGCCTCTCTCTGTTGCCTGTTCCCTCCAGACCAGAAGGATTCTACATAAAGTCAAATTGTATACGTATTTAGAGTTTACAACAATGTTGGATATAAGAAACATTTTTGAACTCACTGTTTCCTCTGCCTTGTTTTCAAATTTCATTTGCAAAACATAATATAGAGGATATAAACTTTGAACAAGAAAGAATGATAGAAACTCCATCATCTGTGCTCATCAATTCCACTCTTCATTACTGTTCTCTTCATAGCATTATCAGGTTACATTGACCAAAATATCCTAACTGAATCAGTCTGCACTTAGCACAGACATAAACTGCTTTCTGTAGAAAACACTTCTCAGCTGAGGTTTTCCTTCTAACCCTTTATTCCCTGTTTTGACCTTGATTGTAGAACCTTTTCTTTTATATCTCCTTTTTTACTTCTCCAATCTGGCAGATTTGTAATAGTAGAAAAAGTAGTAGGAAAATCACGACTATTTGGTACAATATCTAGTACACAATTGAGTTTGTGTTTATTTCAAGGAAAATCAGAGATGGCTGAAAATACCTGTTTTCTTCTATCTTTTCAAACTGGAAAACCTTGAACTAGGCAAAAATGAGGTGAAATGTTACAACAAATTAAACTAGGGTGATAAAATCCATGGGGGAAGAGGGAGAGAAAGAGATTAAATGACATTAAAAAATATCCAAGCCTTCATTTGATTAACTTTAATCTAATTATAAAAAGTCACTGCTCAGTTCCCTACCAAACAAGGAGACCTCAGAAGGTTTAGGTAAAAAAAAAAAAAAAGAGGTTAGAGAAGCAAAAATAATGCTGAATTAAAACACTTGGAGACCAGTGGCTTTGAACCTGGTCTCCACCAGTCATTCCAACCAGCGAGGCTGTCTGCAGAGGTTTGGGCTCTTGTTAACAGAGCTCTCATTGTTTTCAAGGGCAGTTAGAAAAATGCTGCTTTATATCTCCTCACACCACAGGCTCCGTGCACAGCCCTGAGAAAAGGCGGCTGAGAGTGTACAGTCCACAGGAAGAAAAAAAAAAAATGTATGGATATATACACAACCCCTCACCCCCTCACCACTACCCCCGCCACACAGAAAAACACATTTTTCTACTATAAACTACCTCAAACTCAATTTCTGGCTCACGAACTGTGGTAAAGGATGTTATGGTGGTGCATAATTTATAACTGGAAATTTCTGATTCATGTGGGATTTGGGGCATTTCTTTGCCCTTTACCCACTACCTCTCTATTTCCACCTCAAGCCCAGGGAGGTGAAAGCCATCAGGCAGTGGGGCCAATGCCATCAGGCAGTGAGGAGATAAACACTGCATTTTTGAGAGTGCAGTTATTCCACACCTGTTTAAAATGTTTATACAGTAATTAAAGATTAATGCTTATTCCAGACCAGATAAATATTAGACAGTGCATGTATATATATACATATATGAATCTGCAATGCTGCAGAGAACAAAGATTTTATTGTATCAAG
The DNA here is from genome assembly GCF_000325575.1 of Pteropus alecto. Classification (NCBI taxonomy): domain Eukaryota; kingdom Metazoa; phylum Chordata; class Mammalia; order Chiroptera; family Pteropodidae; genus Pteropus; species Pteropus alecto. The sequence goes on along the minus strand of NW_006443569.1, from coordinate 949,949 downwards.
CTTCCTTAGTGAAGGGTACAAGCTTTAAAAAAGCCTGAGGTTCATAGAGTTTATATTACAGAGGGGAAAAAGGCTTAAAAATGTTAAGTGGTTGGAGCTACTGAGTGCCATACAGAAAGCAGGTAGTTAGCAGTGAGTATGAGCTAATTCTGCTGCTAATCGTTTGGTTTTCCATTTATTAAAGGGCAGGCCTCAATTTACTCCTGACCAGCAGTCAGTTCAATGGGTCAGTCTGACTTGCTTATTCAAGTTCAATAATTAAAACCTGCTGAGACTATAACAAAGAAGACATTTAAGTTTTTTTTTTGTTTTTTGTTTTTTTCATTACTAACTATAATATAGTTAGTAAAAGGCAAAGCAATGAACTGTGTTTGGTTAAGAGCTCTGGGTCATACTACATTCTCATCATCATCCTCAGTAACGTGAGAAGCC
>NW_006443569.1:895371-949439 GCF_000325575.1 Pteropus alecto | reverse complement strand
CTCTAAGCATCACATGCTGCGTGGTTAGGATGGTTTGCCAATGTCCTTTTCAGGAAGAAAAATCACCCAGAACACCACACTCACTGAAAAATAACATAAATATATTATTTCAGTTTATAATACACTAATACTTTTACCTTTTTAATAAACACCAAAAAATATATATAAAATAACAGAAAGCGTTGTCTTTCAATTTATGTAAAAATGTGCTTCTGACAAATTACATGGATATATTCAGTCACATTTCTCAATTTACTTACAATAATTGTATAGAGATTCTATATATTCTCATCTGATTATATTAATTCTGGTGAACTGTTTAATAAATAGAAACACTATTTTGAACTCAAAAGTTTTAAAATTTAAAATACATATTGCATTTTCTTAAAGGACATGCTAATAGAGTCGAAATAAAGATTACTTAAGCGATTAAGTCTCAAAAAATGATTTTATATCTTTTCTATAAAGAAAAGGGTTTTTTTCTTCTTAAATGTTAACAAAGACATATTTTATTTATACTATTATTGGGTAATATAGGCGATTAGGCACAAGTTTTAAAAGATAACAATAAAGTTATGTCTGAGAGATCTGTTAGAGTTAAAATTCCCTGAGAGAAGAAATTATGAAGAAAACACATTCAGGAATACTGATAGCAGAAGATAGACTGTTTAGAGGTAAAAGAAACACTATCACAAATCAGCCCCTGTTATTGTAGGTGTCACTGCATGCCTATGGGTAAGTGTTTTCTCCCCAGTAAGACAGTTTTAGGAAGGCAGGGTCCTAAATGTTAGTTTTATCTTCCAACAGCTATTCTGTAATCAATGGATATTTGCCTATAAATTTATTCACCAGTTTATTCTAAGTGGGTAAACACATAACCTGAGAAATATTTCTCTGTATTGATGAAATGAGTATGGGATGAGTAAGGGAAACAGCAATAATTTGAGTTAAATGCACTTAGTTTCATAAACTAAGTATACTTCATCTAAAGATTACCTCAAACCAAGGCAACAATAAAAGGATGAACAGAAATTGAGACCACTATTTTGCAGAGCTCTGAGGTAAGCATTTTTACATTCCTTACTTCATTTAATAATTTTCAAGACTCCTTCAGTAGCAGAATTTTACAGATGGTGATATTTATTTCAGGTATCAAAAGTGGCAGAGTTGGGATTTATTCCTAAATCTCTGAATTAAGTTGAGGGCTCTTCCTCTACATTTTGCTACAAAGGTTACCCTTAAATGTTTAGCAACTGTAGAATGTATAGAATATATTACATATTACATATGACTGTATATCCAGATACTTAATATCTAGGTAACATAGCTCTATAATGCAGAATCTCATAAAGGAATATTTGTATGTTACTCAAATCAGAAGTACAAAGATACAATCTTTTAGTTATAAGATAAATAAGTACTGGGGATGTAACGTACACCATGATGGCTATAGGTAACAGTGCCCTTTGGTATATTCAAAAGTTGCCAAGAGAGTAGATCCTAAAAGCTCTCGTCACAAGAAAAACAACATTTTCTTTTTTTTTGTATCTATATGAGATAATAGATGTTAAATGCATTGTTAATCATTTTGCAATATATGTGAGTCATTATGCTTCACATCTTAATACAGTGCTGAATGTCAATTATACTTCAATTAACTGGAAGAAAAAAATCAGTAGATTCTTTAAGTATTTTAACTCTAAAATGTTCATTTTAAATTAATTATTCATAATTTAGCTCTACTTTTTTTCTAAAATGATTTAAGACAGCTTACAATGTGAATATCTACAACTGAAATAATAACATGAAAAAGAAATATTAAAATAAGGATCTGAAATCGTATTGTGATAGTGGGAGGAAAGCACATAAGCATAAAGCAACTGAAGAAAAAAGGGACACCTGCTGCTACAGTTCATGCTGTTTGAATAAAAAAAAAAATACTAGTTCTTCAGGAATGCTTTTCTCTGGCATGAGGCACATGAATTCTCATACATGTATACTGAATAACACAACTGGGAATGTTTTCAAAGGTGTCTTTGTAGATGCTAAAGTGTTTCTTTGTTTTTTGTCTTTAAAAAAAATGGCACCCCTAAATAAAAGGCAAAGGCATACAGAAATCACAACATAGAGTAGGCCATTTGGGTGGAAGGAGATAACACACATGTGGTTTCTCTATGGTGATCTAATTTGAGGCAGATACAGGGTTTATAAAGCAAAGAAGAGGTTGGCATGGTGTCATTCTTTTAACAGCAATGATTTCAGAAGCTGGAGGACTGTCAAGACCTTGCTCCCTGGTGAATGTCTGGAATGTGCATATTCTGAATTTTTGATCTGTGTGAGAGCTATAGCTTTTAGATGTTCACGCAGTAACATTTAGGAAGGCTAAAAAATCTGAGACCACCTTATCCCTGAGGAAAACAGAGAACAAAAATGCTTATAGGTATAAAATAAATTTTAATGTTAAATCAAACAAAATGTGAGGATCTGCAGTAAAAGAAATCACAGAACCCAATGTTTGGAACCACACTGCAGGAAAGAGACACCTTTGTCCTGGAACATTAAGGGGGCTATTTACCCTTTCATACCCTAGAGGACAACTGCTAAGGATAGGAGCTGTCTTTCCTCAACTACTGCTGGTTCTTCCTCCTGGTGCATTACTGTCACAAACACAGGCAGATTAATTTCCTGGATGTTTCTTCGAACCCTGGCGTGGGGTAGTATCCACATGGACTTATGTGCCCTCGAAAGGGTCTTCTGCCACAGAATAGGTTCTAAGGGTTGAGGTGGTTTCTGATTATGCTTGTCTGCCACCAGTTGCCCCCAGAGGAAGTGGTGCCTACTCTCTTACAGGTGGGGAGGAGTAGATGACATTTGGTGCCTGCTTTGCTTGGTGGAGGGAAGAACAAGGCCATGACGAGCAGCCACATACTGCTGTGTTTTGGCCAACATGCCATCTTTGGCACTTCAAAAATTTAATCCAGTGGCCACTTTAGAGTGGTTTTTCTTCAGAAATAAGCAGTGAAATCAATGCTGGTTTCTTTTGGTCTCTCCTTGCTCCTTAGTGCCAAATGACAATGCTGTGACTGGTATGACAGATTTATATAGAGAAGTGTGCTTTGTAGTCACTGCTTTGTCAATGGACAGTGACTGAGAAAGCCAGGACTCACCTTCCATTGTTCACGATGGAGCTTGTGCTTTCAGTGATGATTATGTGCTCAACTCTTAAAACAGGATATATACTAGTGCAAATCAACCCATAATCTCAATCTTTCTCCCCGTCCCCGCAACACATACACACATGTATACATAGTACAGCTGCAAAACAATCCAAGCCAAATCATCATTGTGGCTCTTTGCTTGTGATACAGGAAGCTTTGGCTTGGCTTTGTATGTATAATCTAGCACGTTTTGTCTTTCAAGAGGAGGAAATATACTCCAGTGCCAGTTACCATGAGATAAATATCTTTAAATACACTCTTCCTTACACATACTCCTTTTAACAGAATCATTATTTTCATCACACCCAAAACACATCTGCGAAGTTTAAGAAGTCACTTAGAAATAGTATTCAAAACAAATGCAAATGAACCCATATTAAAAGTTTTGCTTTTCCTTATATCACTTCTCATAGAAGGCAAGACATGATAAATTTGGGGATTGAACAAATCAATTAATTTTTGTAAGCAAAAATAAACATGCATAGGGAACTGATAATGTCTCCTGTTCCATATGCTGGATAAATAAACATCAAAGTTGGACACAGACATTTACTATCTTGTGTAAGAAACATGCCCAGGTTTGGGTGGCTTCCCCTTATGAGAGAGTAAAGACCTATCCTCTCCAAACCGAACACAGCTATCATGTCCCTATTCCCTAATCTCACCCCCCTCCACTTAAACCATTACCTAATTACACTGTAAACACCCAAAAGGAGAATTACCAAGTACCTTGGGTTAAGAAAGAGCTGGCCAGGAAAGGGGCGGAGAGAAGATGAAGAACAAGCAGGGAAATCCTCCAGCTGGAGCCTGTTTGTGACTTCTTGGCCTCACTGTTTGAGACTTTCTGGCATTTTTATTGCCTGTTGTCTCAGTGATAATGTGCAAGCATAGAGATATTAAAACCCTACGTAAATATATTCAAACAGAGAAAAAGAATAGGTCATTAGAGAAAATAACAGAAGAACAATGATTTTGAAGTAACATATACAAAGAATGCAACATTTTAATTTTTAAAATTTCCACAAGTGTTAGTTCAGGCTATTATTATTTCAATTGAGTACTTTGGAGAGTACCGACAAATAAATAAATTATAAATGATATTACATGAAATAAAAAGCTAAAAGAAAACTTCAGTAAGGTGGGCTTTTCCTGTCCTCTGTTATAGAATTACTTCTTGATGAAATATGAAAGGACTAATCTACCAATTTTATAAAAGAAGAGCATAACTACCCTCATTTCAGATATATTTGTTCCATGCGAAATACAATAAAATTGCTGTTTTAAGCTGCTGTTGCTAATAATAAAGAAAAACAATTTCAATGTATTCTTTTAAAGATTTAAAAAATAGTTACAAACAGCTAAATTTTTTTCTTATTATTCATGAAATACTTTCTACAAGAACAAAGTCCAGACTAAGATTAACAACATGATAACAATAAAGTTAACGGCATTTGCCCTTTTTCCTTTTTCTTTTTTTTTCTGAATGGGAAACAAATATATGATATTGATATCAAAGCCAGCTAGCCCAGATGTGCAAGCAACATCATCTTTCTGTGTGATGCAGTGAGCACCTTTAGGTTCCAGATTATTTTTTGGGCAAATGAAGAACTTAATTGTAACTACTGGCTAGTAAATTATAGTCCCTCCCCTATTGATTAGACAATTGTCTTCCTAGATCTCCTTTTACAAATTAACCCTCCCCTTTCCCATAGTCCTATCTTTTCCACTTATTACCCTCTGTCTTCTTTCTAATAGTGGACAATTCCTTTCCTATGACCCACAGCACCCAGCCCAGTGCTTGCCCATAGCATACATGCTGGCCTGAATGCAATGCTGAGCTGACTGAGGACATCCACCAAGCTGCAAGCAAGCACGGATATCTTATTTTTCATAAAGGGAATAGAAGTTTTAACTATACTGAATAAGCCATATTAATGATAATAATTCAATATTATTATTTACATTCTTTTGCCTATGACTTTATGTGTGTGACATATATGACCAAAAACCAAGAAAAATGGTAATGAATGCTTTATGGAAAGGTTGAAGAACTGAACACATTTGTTTGTAACTAGATTCTCTAAAAAGATTTTCCTCCAATTGCTCTGTCAGAACTCTTTTTGCAGGGATATGATAGTCCTAAGAATAAAACAGTCCACATTTGCTAGCTACATGTGACAATATCCAAAAGGGGTACAATATATCACCCAAACAGCTCAGAAACTGGCTAGTCACATTATTTATTACGAGCCACACATGTGACAAATTATTTAACTCAGTTGATCCTAATAAGTCAAAGAGCAAGCAATTAGCTAACTCAGTCAGAGGGCTGTTTGTGGCAATTTATAGATGCGCTCAAGCTGTCCCAGCACTTCAAAGCCCCATTAAGGGGAAACCTTTTAATGACTCACTTGGGATGACAAGTATTACACAGCACATATGGCAGCCAAGAATTTGGCAGCCTATTCTGTTACACTCAGCCTCTCTGCCGGCCTGCCTCTAGCCCCCAACAGCTGTTTGCATGTTTTCAGTCTGTGCTTTGCTGTTGTAAGCAGCCATAATGCTGCAGAATCAGGCATCACAGTGTTTTCAAGAGCGACAAGTGGCATTAGATTCTTGCATCATGCAGGTTTCTGGGAACTGCTGAAATTCCCAAAGTTTCATGGGTCTGGATGAATTATTTCACAGGAGAGGAAAGACGAAGAGACACTTTAGACAGTGAGGGGCAGCCCTGGTAACTTTAGGAGAGTCACTTATTCCAACTTTGCCTCAGTTTCTTTATAGGAAAAGTGAAGTAACCTATCTTACAAAGGTGTTGGGAAAATTAACCAACTCAATGTTAGTAAGATGCTTTGGAGATGAAAAGAGTTATCTATGTAAATCCTAAGGATGATTATTACTTATTGTAACATTAACTATGTGTGTTTTGCATTTTGACTTCCTCCCACCACTTTTCCTTAAGACAATTTTCACTTGGGCTGAATCAGTATCCACATCCTTAATTCCATTGCCAGCCATCCTGCCCCACCTTTGGAAGAACACAGTGCCACAACTCAACTGTTCAAAAAGGAATGGAATTTTGATCTATAGCTTTCCAGAGAGACACTAGTGCTGGGGCCACTTTTCTCCTGGAAACAGGGCACACAAGAAGTTTAGACACTTAGAAATGAAGTATCAGCTGATGCACTCAATATTCAGGCAGCACTGAAGAAACAAACACTAAGGGAGAAGGACCAAAAGAAACAGAAGGCTAAAGATGTTTACTACGTAAAAAACTAAGATACCTGAGCAAAGCAGTGTGCTTATTTTTAAGTGAAAAAGGTCTTACTTCTTTATCTGTGGTTTCAAGTACCTCAGTAAGGCCAGCCTGGTAAAAGACAATCTATAAGAGAAGCTGATGACAGCAGGAAAACACAACACCCTACCTTGTTTGGAGAGGCAACAGTTTACTAAGAAAAGGCAAGTGTTGACCTCTTCCAAAGAACCAGCAACCAGCAGAACTCAATAAATCCTCTTATGCCATACACTCACTTTATTCACATGAAACAATCAATTGTGCTTTTGTATTCCCCAACAGCCGCAGCTGTATGAGAACCATGTTGTAGTTACAGCTCAAAGGAGGCGGATGGACAAACAGGGGAATAGGTAACCACTATTTCTCATAAGGCACGAAAGTGTGCAACCCCACAGCGGACAGCACAGCCACCCCAGACACAAGTTAAGAGTCACTGTGCTATCGACTCTAGTTGTTCACTTTGGCCTGATGGAATTTCAAGTTTCTTATTTTGGTTATATAGAAAAGCTTAAAGAAGAAATGTTAAATTCAAGAGGTGATATAGAAAGAACAGTGGAGAGGTGAGCATTTCTTTTACAGTGTGGTTTAAACTTTCAAATCTCCCTTCCAATACCCCTCAGCAAAACTAGAGTCACCTTATATTCGAGTCCTAACAAAATCCTGCGTATTATGAAACAGTCTCTCAATTATATTATTTTGAACAACTAAGTGATGTGTTGGGGTGGCAGAGAGGGAAGGATATTACTTTGAAATAATACCAACCAATCTTCATTTCTATGGTTCAAGAGGTCATGTGAAAGGATCTGTTTTAAAAGAGAGGTAAAAAAGTAGCTATAATTATTGTATTACTTCATAATTATATAAGTTCAATGCCAATAATGCTTAAAAATCACTTTAAAAATAATATATTGCAGTTAAGAGAGCCTGACTATATATCCATGTGGTGAATGAAACAGTAGATGTCCTCATATTATTCACTGAGACTTGTGGCTTGGAATAGACTTTGTGGCATCACCAGCAATGGATTCAAATGCCCTGGATGAAAATGACATGCTCTAGAAAACAGATGACTCAAAAAGGTGTCAAAGATGTATTTGAGAATACTGAATAAACTCATTGTATAAAATGTGAGTAGGAAAAAAAAACAATATTTCTAAATATCCTAATGCTACTTAAAATATGTATATGTACTTAATTTAGTAAACTAAACATTTATAGTCATTTGACCATTTTGTCCATATGTTTAAATATTCAGATCGCTTAGAACATCTTTTTATTTCTTCTCTTTACAAAACATGGAACCGTCTCATATTCAAGGTTATCTTTTCTTGGGCATTTTTATTCCAAAATTTAAAAAAATACAAAATTGTAAAGTAGTATAAGAATATCCAAAAAAGTTCTATTCAAAAAATTCTTTCAAACTAACTAATTTTAACCAATTTAAAAGAATACTAACTTAGATGTTTGTGATTCAGATTTTAGTTATAGAAAATATTTATTTTTTATTTAACGAAATATATTTTATTTTCGGTCTTTTTTTCTATTTATATACATATACCTAAACACACACACACACACACACACACACACACACACACACACACACACACGCAGACTAGAAAGATATGTTCCAACACAATTTCTGAATGTTAGGACTGAAAAAGTTTTTAAATGTATATAAATACCACAAGATACAGTATAAAAATCTTACTCATTTAATTAACATACACATAAACACACATGCATGCACCCATATCAACACACATGCATGCAAAATAAAACCCACGAGACTCTATTATTGTCTCAAAACCCTAAACACCAGAATTACACAGATGGATTAGAAATCTTAAGAATTCAGAGTACAGAATCTTTACTATTACTCTTAAAAATCACTGTATTGTATCTCGAGATGTTCTAAATAGATTTTTCCTTGTAGTATTGCCAAATATTTTCACAATTTCTATTTGCCAAATATTATGCCAAAGTAAACTTTTGACAAAGTAAAATTTGCTCAAAATAACAAAAATAAAATTACTAATTTCATGTTTTAAAATATGTAAGCAAAATAATCTTATACAATCTTCACTGTATCTTCGTTAAAAACTAAATATAATTTGATATAAGGCTAAAGGTATGATCTAACCATGTTTTCTGTTATGCCCAGGAGCTGAAGGTGATGAGAAAAGAAGAAATTTTTGAAGCGAAACATAAAAGAGATCATATATTGATTTATATAATCTTTAACCTGAGGATGTAATCTTCATGATGTAATAAACAGACTCTGACAATAAATGTAATCATTTGTTACAGAAATAAACATATGCCCAGGTTGTTGGGAGGCTGTGATGTTAGGCTGGTAGAAAACAGAGGTGGTTGGAAATAGAAGACCCAGGCTCATCCCCAGCTTTTGGACAGATCCTCATCTTCTGTGCTCTTTATCTTCCAACTTCACCCTTCAGGGTCACTGCAGAGAAGCTGCACTGCTGGAACTGATGGTTACCTCCACACCGTGGTGGGAAGAATTGCATTCACATAACTTTTCTTAAGGCCCACAATCAGTTTGCGGCAGGTTTAGAAGAACTATTGATGGAAAAAATTAAGGGGTCTAAAAAATGGTAAGGACTGAAAGGCACACCTTCTATTGTTGAGTTGCCCATTAACCTCTTTAGACCTCCATATGAAAGCACATTTTGGTGGGAAAATGCAATTAAGCACATCTAGAATGGGTCATTTGTAATATATTAAGAGATTTAATGACTAAAATGGTTGGCAGGTACACTGTTTCACAGGCCACCTAGCATGACTATCTTTACTGTGTATATCCCAGTATATGGGGTTTGGAGGAATTTCACATTTTTTGAGAGATGCTTCCTTTGCGGAGCAAAATTATACAAGCTATAAGACCTATAAGCAAAGTGATTTTGCTCTTTGAAGCAAACTTTCGTGACTTAGACCTCATATTCCATACCTATTCCAACATTCCAGCTCACCTGACCATGAGACTGGCTATGTCCGGTTCCCAGTAGCTATAACACAAAATTGTATGCAGAAATATCATCTCTTTAAAAAGCCCTTGGGGTAGCTATGCACAACAATCTACATTAGTTTATTCCTCAGGGACATCCTTCCATTTTTACAACTGTGGGTATCCTCGAGGATAATGTGGTGTTTTAAGCCTCAAGAATGTAACCAGCAACCGCTAGGGGAATCTTGACTCTACAAACATTCTCCAGGGTGTAGAGCTGTAGATGTGTGACGTTTGGTCCTGTGGGGCTAGGCACTAAGATTTCTACTGGTCACACAGAACTCTGTATGAGAAAAGAAAGTTACATTTACAGAATTGTGAGAGGTGTAGGATGAAAATAACAGTGTATGTGATAGTGCTCTTAATAGATATGATTTAATCCCTAGAAATATGAACTGAAGTATAAATGAACTCAGTGCACTTTCTGCAGCATGTAGGGGAGAATAAAGTTTAACAGGCTCTAAAAGGGTGAATATTTTTCCAATCGATATAAACTCAAGAGAGCAAATGATAGAAAGTGGGCTTTGAAATAGCCCTAACTTTTTCTAAATATATCTGGGCCCAGAGCTATCATCACACTCATGACCACTCATTGTAATTGATTTCAGTAAGCATGTTTCTTTGGACCCCATGAGGTCAGAGGCTGTGTCGTATTCACCTCGTCATCCATTCCCACTGTAAAACAGTAAATTATCAATAAATGGCTGGCATTCAATAAATATTTGCTAAATAAATTTTTATAAAAAGTTGTGAACGAAGTAAAAGGGGGAAAAATAATTCAAGAATTATTTCCAAAATTTAGTTATGGACACGGAAAAGAAAATAATTAACTGGACATTTTCTATTTAAGTAGATATCTAGTACAAAACAGAAAAATAAAGATACGTGAGGACTTCCTGATATAAGAGGGACAAACCACTAAAAAGGCTATGAAAGAAGGTGGTAGAATTTCTCAGAATTCTCAGAAATCTTTTAAAGCCATACCTTGGATAGTTTGGATATTGACCTGCTAAGGAAGCAAGATGGCTGGGTAAGTAAACTTTAAATGACCTCAGAATTATGAGCCAGTATAGGCATTTTTGTGTTAAATAAAAAACTAAATATTTCTTGAAGAGAAAAAATTCTTCTCAGCATGTTACCCAAGTTTTTTCTATTGAGGTAATAGAGAGGTTCCTTTCACAGCTTTTCTCTCATTTTTACTTCTCTGTGTTTAAGCAGCAGAAAACCTATTACTTGATGGTAAACATTCTGACAGATTGATCCACTAACTCGTCAAGTCAAGCACAGAACAGATGGCTTCAGTTGGTCAGCTTGGAAATACATTGCATTTCTAAGGCATCTCTTAAAAACTGTCTCCGTGTAGTGACTTCTAATCTAGATATTGTACCCAAGACATAGGAGAGTATTCCGAGAGATGGCGAGTTGCTATATGCATCAGCAATACAGTCCTTTTAGGTGACAACACTGTTGATCCTGGTTTTGTATTTAAAAGGTCTGGAGAGGCACTACTTGTTTTGCTACAAGAACTTATGACCCCGTTCTATATTTGTGATGTGGAGAACACTTTGGTAAATGTGAGAAGAGAGACAGTGAATTGGTTTTATTATTCAACAAATATTTGAGTTGACTTGTAGGAGACTGAATAACAATAAGTGATGATGTATTTCCTTAGAGTTTATATTGCAGTGGTAGGAAGGCAGATCATGAGAATGAAAAAGAAGAGAAGGAAAATATGCAAAAGCGTTTTACTGTTATAATTTTTTAAAACTTAACTGGGCTAAGTTGGGGCTTTCTACTGTTGCTTTATCCAATATTGTTTAGTACCCTTGCTTCACACCCCCATACTGCAGGTGCACTGCTTTGGATACTAGCCATTTCAGTTATCATCCAAACCATTGTTAGAGTTATTTCTGCCAGGGTAACCAAAAAGTGTGTGCTTAAATGGTATCTTTCAATGCAAAGGTACATGGCAATATGGTTGTTTTAGAATTTCCCCAATTCCAACCAAATTCCATTAATATACTTAGACAATCATCAATAACAAAGGTAACCTCCAGAAGCAGTAACAATGCACCACGTCCATTTGGAAAGCTCAAACACTGCCTATCTATGACAAGGTCTCTATCTGTATGTTGATGAACAATGAATTAAGTAAATATATTCCTATTAGGTAGTGATAAGAACTTAGTAGAAAAATTAAACTAGAAAAGACATAAATTGTTGATGACATATAGTAGAAATCAGGGATGAAGAAACAAACGAAAAAACCCCATCTTATTATCTTGAAAATTTTAGACTGAACCAAAGGTAAAATAATTCTTGAAGTATATTTCATAGATAAAAAAAAAAAGAGGAAATTTTAGAAATGGATATTTTTCTGTTCTCGGTAAAGAACTCCATCTATTAAAAAAAAAAAAACAGGCAAGAGGAAAAAGAGTGGCATAAAAAATAAAATAGACTAAAAACATAACAAAAGCAGCCTTTTCCTACAGAAGTGGAACCAGTGAAATAGACAATAAACTTAGGATGTATATCCAGAACACAGAAGAAACAAATAAGAAGATTAAATAAAAAGAGGCGCTACGATAGTCTACACTACGTCTTAACCTATTTGCAGCAAAGGCCTTTTCTTGAAAATCAAATTTGTAAGATCCCATTGAGTGATTTTAAAAAAATAAATAAATAACTGAGATTGTAAATTAAGGTGGCTTACTTTCTAGAAAAAGAAGGCTGAATATAGGTTTAAGTAAAGTGATTTTGAATAAATCCTAAAGTACATCATCATAAATCTCTACCATGTAGCCTTGCAAGGGCAATATTGATATAGTCAAAAGAAGTGAATCTGAAGAAATAACATGTTCATCTTAAATCTGAAAGATGTGATTAAAATAAGAGGCACATAAATGAGACAAATTTATTTACCAAAAAAATGCTTCAGAGTAGCTCATAACATGGTAGCTATGCTGGCAGTAGTAGTATATGCCATTACCTAGAAAAAAGGATCACTCTTTTTACACACAGGCAATTTGTGACATTAAAAATAAATACATACATCAGGCTTTTATTTATAAAAAATATAATTTTATGTAATTAATCACAACTGTCCACTGATCTATTTTTAAATATATTGATCAGTGGATTTTAAAAGTTAGTAATAAAAAATAGAAAAAATTAAACAGAAATTAAATATCTTAAAGACTAATTTAAATAATAAAAAGATCTTCCATGTATATTAGAAAATAAATTTTAAAAGTCAGAAGGGACTTCAGATATATCATCTATCTATTCTAAAACCCTGTCTTACTGAAAAAATCTAGATGAGTCTTTAACTTGAATAGACACACACAGATTAAGGATCATATATGAGACTAAAAGTCAGCACCTTGGTACCTAGAGACTTTTCCTCCCACCTAATTATGTATAAATTATTTCATCTACTAAGCTGCATAATTAAAAAATTTCACCATTAAAAGATTACTTTAAAATTTTAATGTTAATTTAAATATAAAAAATTCCAAAAAGGAATTTTGACCTTATATGGTTTGTTTCCTTATTAGCCAAATAAAATTTATGAAGCTCAAGCACATTATTACATGTTTATTTAATCAAAAAATATTCTTCAATTATTACGGAATTTATTACCTAGTTCCTTTTCATTTAGAATTAAAAATGGATGGACCATGGCTACCTAAATAATATCTAGCATACAATTTTCAAGTAGCAAAGATTTTGATATAATGGAATTCCATTTAGAGCAAGAGCCTCATTTTAAGGAAGAAGCCACAATCAACATACATGTGGTAACTTGAATTTGTCATTGTCCTTCTACCCCTTGTATCCTACTATTCTCACCAACTGGAACCAAGCACCAAATGAAATATCTATGTGAAAATCAGATTAATACAACCGTTCTTTAACTTATAGTTGAGAACTTCCTTTGTGAGAATTATCCGAAGATTAAAACATGGCCAACAAAGAAAAACATGATATAGGAGAGCAATTTATATGCAACTTAAATCATTACATTTAATAAAAAGCACAAATCCCAGAGTCCTAGGGAGGAAATGATGCAGCATCAACCAGGGAAAGTCTACAAATAAGACTGGTGGTCAGTTATGTCTTTGCCAAAGTGGCATTTTTGCCAAGACTCTTGGCAGCCTTGAGGGGGCTAAACTAGTACAATTTACCAAATATGGTGGAGCATGTGAAAACATCACAGATATTAACATTTATTTTTGAGGCTAACATAACGCAGTCTACAGGCTTGCCATCGGAGCCTGCAGCCACTAAGTGATAACTGAAGCAGTGGAATGCAAATAATCCATTGGTTCACATTAGTGTCACGCTCATTTGTAAATGTTCCCAGTCCTCTTCTGGCCCTTAGGGTACCTCATTTGCTTTTTAGGGACATAATTCATGAACAGTATATTTAAAAAAAGAGTTAAATTGTGAGAGCACCAGTTAGCAATGATTTACTCATTAAAAAGTGCGTTAGGCTACAGTGCCTTGAGCTGCTCGACCTTGTAGTTGATCACTCCTAAACTACTTGAATAGAAGTTAGTTATTTACCTACTGGTAGTGGCCTAAGATTTATCTACTTAAGTCACAGAGTTCTATTATTTATCTGTAAGTTCCCTACTCAATGTTAAATTTTGAAACGCTGATTTAACTACAGGAGTAAACTACGTTGGAAACAAGTGAAAAATGAATATAGAACTCTGATAAAACAGGAAATATTTAAGCAAGCTGGCACCTCTCCTCTGAGAATTTAAAAGGATGTTTCAAATAATTTATGGATTTAAGGGGATAAAGCCCTTGTTATAAAGGACTAGGGTCAGAAGGCCCAGAGTACTTGACCCAGAAACGCCACACTGGACTTCTGATTCTGGAAAAGAGTGAAACTCTGTAATTTATTAGAAAAGCCTGCATGGAAATTAATTTACAGCCTAGTTATCTCCATGCTACAGAGATAAATATAATTATTTTCATTTTGAAGTTGGAAAAGAAATGCTATCTTAGAATAAGTGGATTCTCCCACTCATTCTCTTTCTGCTTGTTTATCTTTGTCATATATCAAATTAATGTGTCTGCAAATCCAAGCAAAGAAGTCAAGTGTTTAATTTGAACTTTATGTCACTTTCTCATACCAAGGAAGAGTAGGAGAAATGGTGGAATATATCTAAACTGACATTGGCTGGAGACTACAAAGGCAAAGGGACAAAGCAGTGTTTTCATGTTAAAAACACCCTTGGGTTTTTAGTTTATAAAGATCACAGTGGAAAGTGACGAGGCAATATCATGATTGTTCCTTGGCCTGAGGCTCCCTAGGTGTCAAAAGGTAAATAGAGTCACCTGTCTGCGGGCTGCCTGCTTCTGTCCAATGTTTCCATCGTTTCCATCCTCCTATGTTACCACCCACCTGCCACTCCCTGAGATGTGTGTCCTCTGATCTGAAGAATGAAGCCCACATACTTTGTTTAAACCACTCCATTGGCAGGCCAGCCTCAGGCACTACACGGCCATCCAGCTGCAGGCAGAGGGGCCAGCTTTGCCCTTTCTCCTTGTTCCATACCTCCAAACAGAGGATACTGCTGAACTTACTAGGCTGCACTGACAAAAAAGACTGTGAATGGTTCCCATACTGCTTTGATTACTGCTGTCTGCAAAAATGAGAAGGACAGGCTGAACCAAAGTGACTTAGCTGGGAATCACAGCATGCTATTCAAAGTGAATGTTTTTGTAATTTATAAAAAATTTCCTGCTTGGTCATTTGTCTGAGAAAAGAAGAAAAGTTATGATAGTCCTCCTCCCCTCCTCCCAAAAGGTAAAACCAATGCCAAGAATGTCCCCTAAAAATATAACATTAACTTCCAACTTCAAGAACTTAACATACTGCCATCAAGTTCAATCTCCATCAGAAATCCATCAGGGTATATGCTTTTAGGACCTATCAAGTCATTCTTTCTCAGTTGTGTAATTCTGTTGGAATTTGACTGTAACGAGCACTAAAATATCAATGGAAAAAGGATAATGACCAAAAATGGCACAAATTTTATTCTGTAATAAATCAAATAACTTCATCACATATTAGAGATAGAAAGGTAAAGACAAATTAGAGACCCTGTTGTTGTGAACACAAGTAGGCTTTATATAATTAAGACAGTTCATTTACAATAGCCTACAAATTTGATAGCTAGTTTGTTGATAGCATCCTAAATAGAAAATGTATTGTTAGGATTATTTGCTATTGAATTTTACTCTGACCCTGGAATTTTGCAGTAAACAATGACTACTTCACGTCGTGCTTTATCTACTTCATTTTAATTAATTGTACTTTTTAAAAATTAAGAACAAAAACAGCATTTATTTTATTACATTTATCAACACCAATGACTGAGGGAAAAAAAGACTAAAGTCTGCAAGTCAGAGGTGGTATTGTTTGGTTATTGGAATAAGAGACTGGATTTGACTGGTAAACTTTATCACAGCAGCTTCAGGCCTTAATTTGAATACATGATTAAAAAAGTAGAACTCATTTTTATTGCTTAGCTCTCATTAACAACTGGAGAAAATGTTTCTTCCTTTTTTCTGTTTGTTCTTACATTTTTACTCTGAGTGGTGGTAATGGCAGTAGCAGCTTCTATGCCTTGTCAAATTATTGAGCACTTTCTACGTGCCAGGCTCTGTACTTGTATGCATCTTCTCATTTACTCATCATAACAATCATATGAGATAAGTACCTCTATGATACTCACCTCGCCCACAAGAAAACAAAGGCATAGAGAGGGTAAGCAACTTGCTCCAGATTGGAACCCACTGACAGTCTATTCTGGGGCTTTATTATCTTTACCAATTACTTAGCAGCTACAATTTTTAATATTTTTTTTTTCAACAATCCTAACAGAAACCTTGAAAATAGATATTATTATTAATATTTTAGAGCTGAGACCACATACTTGGAGAGGTTTACAAATTTGTACCAAAGCTTGTAAGAGGCGGTGCTGGTCCCGAGGTCACCATATCATAGGGCATTTCACAGGAAAGAGTCCCCAGTGTTACAAGGGCACAGATTTTGGCAACATTTCCCAGAATGACAAGTTATCAGCTACTAAATGTATCTTTTTCATTAAGTAAAACAAACAAGCAAACAAACAAACAATTTACACTGTAGTTTATGCCTACCTCCAAAATGGGAAGAAGGGGCTATTGGTGCGGGAGTGGGTACTAAGTGCTGAGATCCAGAGATTTATTTTGTTATGAGTTTTCTTTTGCTCTGCCCACTTATCAATCATTCCTCTTCCTGGCTCCTTTCCCTCTCTCTCTAAATTTTCCTAAGATTATTCTTTCTAAAGAATGTCATCAACATCAGAAACTTCCTTCAACCCTCAATAATTTCTTCTTTTTCCACCCAAATTCCTTGAAAAAATAGTCTATACTACCTTCCTTAAGCCTCACTCATTAAAACTTTGTATCTGGCTTTCACCTCCACTGCACTTAACTGAGAAATTAGTCTCCCAAACATCAAAGCCAATCACATACTTAGTCATTACACAGCATTTCCTTTGTTAACTACTTCCTCTGTGAATTTGCCTTAACCTCCCTTCCATTTTTCTGTACCATTATCTGTTCCCTCATTACCTCTTAGACCATTTTTTCATTCGACTTCTTCCAGGCCCTTAAAAAAAATAGCTGTATTCTCAGATTCTGCATTTATACAACTTCACTATTTTCACTCTATATTCTCCCTAGATACTTGATTCACTTCCACAGCTTCACCCACTCTTCTACGCAGAGTTTCAAACGTTTCCCTTTGGCTTGGCCCTCTCTCCCAAGTTTCAAACACCCACTGGATTTTACCTTTGTATGTAGTTTTGGTGTCTTGAGATTAATATTTTTATCTCTTTTTAAAAAATATCTTCATTGATACATAATTCACATGCCATACAACGTGCCCAGTTAAAGTGCATCATTCAATGGATTTTAGTATATTCACAGAGTTGTATAACAATCTAAGTTTAGAACATTTATCATCCCCCAGAGAAACTCCATATATCCATTAGCAATCATTCTCTATCCTTCGTCCCCAGTCCTAGGCAACCTACGAATCTACTTTACGTCACTACAGATTTGCCTATTCTGGACATTTTATATAAATGGAATCATACAATATCTTGTCTTCTAGATTTGTCTTCTTTTACTTAGCATAATGTTCATTTGCTACACCCATGTTGTCCCATGCATCAGTACTTCTTTCTTTTTATGGTTAATATACTATTGTATAGATATACCACATTTTATCTGTAGGGAATTAGGAGTTATTTCTACATTTTGGCTGTTATAATGCTGCCATAAATATCTGTGTACAAGTTTTTGTGTGGACACATGTTTTCATTTCTCTGAGATATATACCTATATTTAATATTTTGAGGAACTGCCAAACTATTTTACAAAGTGGCTGAGACATTTTACCACCCCACCAATAATGAATCAGGGTTCCAATTTCTCCACATCCTCACCAACACTTTTATGTATCTGTCATTCTGATATAGTCATTCTAGGGGGTGTGAAAGGGTGCCTCATGGTTTTGATTTGTATATCCAAATGCTAATGATGTGTCTTGTCATGTACTTATTGGTCATGTGAGAAACTTCTTTGGAGAAATTTCTATTTAAATCTTTTGCCTATTTTGGGGGTATTTGTTTTTATTATTGAGTTGTAAGGTGGATGGATGGATGGATAGATGTAGATATTCATAGATATTCTGATCTCCTATATGATTTGCAAATATTTTATCCATTTGGTGGGTTGCTTTTTCATGACAATGTCCTATAAAACATAAAAATTTTTAATTTTGATGAGGTCCAATTTATCTATTTTTCCTTTTGTTGCTTGTGCTTTAGGTGTCATATCTAGGAAGGCTTTGCCTAACTCCAAGTCGGGAAGACTTTTCCCCAAGTTTTCTCCTAAGAATGCTACAGTTTTGTAACATTCATATCTACAATCCATTTTAATTTAATTTTTGAGTTTGGTATGAGGTTCTTTCTCCACCGAATTGTCTTAATACCCTGTTGAAAATCAATTGACTATATATACATGAGCTAATATTGTGGAAATCAAGCCTTACTTTCTTTACCAAAGCCAACTCCTGATATTTTAAAAAATGGCACTGCCATCAAATTCTCCTGGTCTGACACATAGAGTCATCTTTGATTCTTTCCTTTGCCTTCTAAGCACAAACATTTGTCAAGCATGTGGTTTTCACTTCTATAAGATGTTTTCATTTATTCTTTCCTTTACATTCTCAATGACACTGTCTTAAATCAAATGCTCACTACTGTTGACTTCAGGACAATTGATATATAAATTCATATATAACCTGGCTTACTGAACTGTTCAAAGTATAAGCTATCATAGCTTTCATGGTAATAGCAGAGAAGTCTAATGTGCTGGAATCTGGAATAAAATGGTGCTGTGAATGGCTGTGCTAGAGTAAGGACCCACTTATATTCTTAACTTAACACATGAACTTCTAGAATAAATTATACTGATTTGGAAAAATTTTAGGGAAGTCCTATATTATTAGAAAACATTCTACTTTTTTAAAAGAACTCATCATCTTAGTATAACTATTTGAGCTCCTAATTTTAGTCAGACAGGCTAATTTTTCCATCTTTATTGAGGTATATAACTGATAAAAATTATACATACTTAAGGTACAGAACTTGATATTTTGATATATATATACATTGTGAAATGATCACCATAACCAAGATAATTAACATATCCATCATCTTACAGTTACTATTTTCTATTTCTTTTTTCTTTTTTTTCATGATGAAAACACTTAAGATCTACCTTCTCAGCGAATATCAAGTATACAATATTGTATTAACTACAGTCACCATGCTATATATTAGATCTCCAGAACTGCAAACTTTTAAAACCACTTTCCTATTTTGGGGTCAGGATTTGGGTGAATGGCTAGGACTCGAATTCTCCAATTGTATCGAGAGCAGCAGCAGCAGGATTACCTGGGAAATTGTTAAAAATGCACATTCTAAGGACCCACTCAGACCCATATGAGAAACTCTGGGGGCAGAGCCTGAAAGTCTGTGTTTTAAAAAAAATTTCCAGGTCATTCTTATACATGCTAGAAGTTTGAGAACCTCTAGGCTAGGATGACAGAGACGAGGATCCCGAAACCTGGGAAATGCTACCAGTGTCAGAGGTTATACGACTATATCAAGACCTTCTTCTAGATGCTGAAATGGCTAGTGAAACCAAACTATTCCACAAATTCAATTAACTGTCAACATTTAGGAGTTATGTCTAAATGATATAGCTAAATATATAAATGGTCATTGTTATGGTCAATGGTTAACTTCTGAAGGTGTTAGGCTTTTGAATTTATTCAAACTTTAGTGTTCTCTAGAGCCAAAAACATACAGTGTAGAAAGGAAAGCCTCTTCAATAAATGGCGCTGGGAAAACTGAAAAGCCGCCTGCGAAAGAATGAAAGTAGACTGTTGTCTATCACCACACACCAAAATTAACTCAAATGGTTTAAGGACCTGAATATAAGACCTAAAACATTAAATTGCATAGAAGAAAATATAGGGACTAAACTCATGGACCTTGGACTTAAAGAGGATTTTATAAATTTGACCTTGAAGGCAAGGGAAGTAAAAGCAAAAATAAATGAATGGGACTACATCAAACTAAAAAGCTTCTGCTGAGCAAAAGAAACCATCAACAAAGTAAAGAGACAACCATCTGAATGGGAAAATATATTTGCAAGCAGTACCTCCTATAAGGGCTTAATATCTTAACATACAAAGAACTCTTAAAACTCAATAACAAAAACCACAATCTACTTAAAAAATGGGCAGAGGATCTGAACAGACACTTCTCCCAAGAAGACATACAAATGGCCAACAAACATATGAAAAGATGCTAAACATCACTAGCTATTAGGGAAATGCAAATCAAAACCACGATACCATCTCACTCCTGTTAGAATAGTAGTTATCAATAGGACAAGTAATAACAAGCATTGGAGAGGATGTGGAGAAAAAGGAACCCTCATACACTGCTAATGGGATTGCAAATTGGTAGAGCTGCTATGGAAAACGGTATGGAGGTTCCTCAAAAAACTAGGATTGACCTACCATATGATCCAGCAATCTCTCTATTGGATATTTACCCCAAAGACTTGAAAACCAATATCCGAAAAGAAATTTGTACACTGATGTTCATAGCAGCAGTATTCATGGTGGTCAGGACATGGAAGCAACCGAAGTGTCCCCACGATAGATGACTGGCTAAAGAAGCTGTGGTACATATATACAGTGGAACATAACTCAGCCATGATGAGAGATGAAATACTGTCATTTGCGATAATATGGATGGAACTTGAGATAATCATGCTAAACAAAATAAACCAGACAGAAAAAGTTGCAAATCACATGATATCACTTATATGTAGGATGTAAACCTAAAAGCAACAAATGAATAGGACAGACAAGCAGACTCATGGACATGGACTTGGACAATAGACTAGTAGTTACCAGAGAGTAGTGGGTTGTGGGTAGACGGGGTACAAGGGGTCAAATGTGGTGACAGAAAGAAATCTAACTTGGGAGGCAAACACACAATGCAATGTATATATATATGGCTTACTGTTGAATTGTACACCTGAAACTTGCTGGATTTCATTAACCAATATCACCATAATAAAAAATAAATAAAATAAATAAATAAAATAAAAATTTAGTGTTCTCAGAAAAAAAAAGCCACAACCCACTACAAATAATAAACTTGCTTATTTTGATATCACAAATACCATATAACAGAAGCAACACAGAGATATAAATGACACCCATTATTAACCTGTGCTCATATTTAAATACGATATTTCTTTTCTCTTGAGAGAGACTGAAGTATTATACCTAGAGAGGAAAGCAAGGACGCATATAACTTTAACCTAGAAGTATATCCTCTAGACTTTGAAATAAATCAGGCTTTCGAAACTAGAATTTGTCTGTGTGCATTTCAGTAACATAACTTTTACCAAAGCCCACAATAAATACACTTTTAATTAACCTACTACTACCCCATATGAAGTATTTAAAAATAAACTTTGGATTTAACAGACAAACTCAAAATGAGCAGGGTAGCTTTAAGTGTAATGGTGTTCGTAAAAGAGAAGTGTTACTATTTTTTACCCCCACCCCTGCCGTGTAAATGTGAACATTTGATGCCTTGGCCTACTTTAATTAGACATGCATCTCACAGCTGCAAACTGTTTCCCTTTCCTATAGGCTACTCCCAGATAAGACATGTGATTTTGCCTGGGCTCCAAACCTCTTCCTGGACACTACTGCCCGTTCCCCCTCTGCTGCTGGGAGAGTTCCACACTAGCCCCTTGTTTATATCAGTGTTGCAATTAAACCGAAGCCAAGAAGAGAAGCCCCTAAGAGAGTGAGAAAAGTGCAAGGCTAAACAATGATTTTCAGCTTCAGCTCTTTCACCCAACTCCTCCCCATCCTACCTCAATTTAAGAAAGTGGAACCAGGCCCGGGTAGGAGAGAAGGAAGGAGCACCAGGTAAAGAATCATCAAGGTTTCTCTTCTCCTCTCTCTGATTGTTTCTTCTGTCCCAACCTTCTCTAACCTCTTTTTCATTTTCATTTGCCATTTTGGACTTTCTTCACAAATTGAATCCTGTTTTCCAAATTGGCCAGTGAAAAGTTTTTGCCATGTTGAAATCATTTCCAGAGCTAAATCGGGAAACCTGAGGCAGCTGGGCAATCTTACAGCTGGCTGGAATGTGGCTTGCAATAAAAGGCAGTGTGAATAAGGTGCATTGAAGCTAAATTGGATTCATGTGAAGGGCTGTTTATTCGGGGGGGCGGGTTGGAGATGGATGGAGAGGAATTAATGAATATAAGAAATTAAATTAGCTCAAGCAACTCTTTAAAAAGTATACTGAAAAATATCTGACCTGCCATGACCCTTTATATAAACCTGAGACCTTTGAATTCAGACCACAGAAGCTCACTGATATTCCTTTCCAAAGGGAATCCTCTAGAAGGAAGGCATTCCCAAGTTAGATAAGACAGAGCCTGGAGGGGCCTGAGAATCTGGTTTCTCTTGACTACAATCAGAAGGATGGAGGCATAGTTGTGAAAGTCAGTATGTAGCTGAGAGACATGAGGTCACCCTAACGGATGAAAATATTTATTAACTAATCACAGAATACCTGACACAAAAATAAACATGTCTTTTCATCTTAGCTATCACATTTTTCTTCAGTGAAATGAAAAGAAATCATACACTATCACGTTCTTGAAAAATTATTGATCGATTTATGAGCCTAATGCTTTAATTGATTGCAATAATATTTTACTCACACTTCTAATCTGATCTTACTGCCACTCTGAGAAAAGCCATGAGGAATTCCAAGTGGAAGAATGATGGTATACTTACTAACAAAAGGTGTTGACAGACATATAAATATTGTGCTAGTAAAATTATCTGGTTGTAAAAAATTTTCTCCCTTAAATAACCATCTAACTTTAATATTAAAACATTTAATAATATTAAATCACTAATAGAATAGGAAGGAATAATGATATATCTTAAATATTGCTGAGTGCTTTCTTTAGTTTCAAAGTGAAAATACTTTTATCTCATTTTCACTTAAATCTTTCTGTACTCCTGCCATCTGAGTTGACCCTCATAAGAGAGCTCCTAGGTTTGAAATTCGACCAATTAGACTTCCCTCTCCAGCTATAGCTTCATTTATATCTTTATTGACCAATCAGAGCAGCTCCATTCCAATCAATCAAGACAGTGCTTTTTGAATCAAACTGTAAGGATTTCAAGTCCTCATTTGCATGAGAACTGACCAATCAGGGACCAGGCTTGGGGACTCTTCTCTATATAAGCAAGCTTCAACTCCGTCTAGGTGAGGCATATTTTCAGTTTCCACGAAAGACTGCAATTTCCCCATTGGATTGGCTGGAGCTGAAATAGGGAGCTGTAACAGTGAGGCCTCCTTGCCCAGGCGATCTTGCCTCAGGGCCATCTCACAGCCAAGCTGTTCACAACGGCTGTTTCAAAATTGAGCTGTTTTCACTGAATAAAGTCTCTTCCTTTACCTCACCCCAAATTTAGGGACTGCTGCTGGCATTGAATTGGTGACAATAAACTTTTGTTCACTCTAGTAAGGGAATAAACATATTCCAAGTACTAAAGGCTATTTCACCAAAAATATTAAAGAGAAATAATAGAAGAATAAAAAAAAAATATTTCAAAAAATCAAATTTTTATGCAAAAGATTCTGAGCTCTATGGAGTTTGGGGATTATGTCTTATAGTCCCCTCAAATAGACCTCCAATGCTTACTGATATTGGGGCCATAGCAATAGGCATTCAAAATATATTTGCTGATTGGGCTTATTTATTAACAAAAAACTTATTCAAAAATTTGTATCCTCTGAAAGTAAATGCTAAACAAAAAACACTCTTTTCTCTCCATTAGGCTCTATAATTTATTAACAAATTTGACCTTCTAGAATTTATACTCATTCCTATTTGAAAATGGCACACTTAGAACCTGTTCAAAGGTCAGAGAGGTTCCAGGAATTCTCATAGCATGTCATTGCAGTACGGTTTGGACTGGGAATAAATTTATGCCACAAACTGTGAGTTTGGGAGTGTCTGAGGGTGGCGCCTGGCTTGCCTGTCATCCTTTTCAACTCCTGCTAAGCCTGCCTTCTATTAGCCACACACTGAAGAGGTGACCCAGAACATTAAGGTCTCTGGAAAAATGGACTGTTTTTTCCCCACTGCATTGTTTTTTATTTTTTGGAACTTTGTGTTATCATTCTTCCCTGTCCAAGATGAGTCGTAACAAGGTTAACAAAACATTTCCAGGACTATCATGAGTGGTGGTGATGCATATGGACAAGGAATTTGACTGATGTTTCTGGAAGTGAAATAAACAGAGCTCCAAGACTCACTGTAGGATGGGAGGAGGAAGAAAAAGGAAGATCTCAAGGGTGACTTCCCAGCGTTTGGTAAGGACAACTATGTATATGATGATCACATAAACAAAGGTGGCAGATTCAGGAAAAGGAGCAGGGTAGTGGGTAGAGGAGATCTAGACTAGTGAGACAGATATACAGTTTCAGTATACAGTGCTGGTCGAAGCCATGGGCTGGGCTTTGTAAAAGGAGAATGGACAGGACAAGAAGGATGTATTAATTTTCTAGGGCTGCCACGACAAAATTCCAGACTGGATGGGTTAAACATCAGACATTTATTTTCTTATGATTGTGGAAGCCAGAAGTCCAAGATTGAAAGTCAGCAGGGTTGGTTTTTGGTGAGACCTCTCTCCTTAGCTTCAAGAGAGCCATCCACTCACTGTGTCCTTACATGGACTATATCACTCTCCTCTTCATCTACTTTGTCCCAGAAACTATGCCTTTCTATCCCCCAAATGAGTCAAGCCCATACCTGTTTCAGGGCTTCTGCACTTGCTGTTGTCTCTCTAGAAAGTTCTTGCACTGGCTCTTTGCTTTGCTATCTCTGTCTCATCATCCAACTCAGCTTAAGTGGCACCTCTTTGGAGAGGACTTCATCACTTTCAATGACTACCCTGTCCCTGCCACCCTGTCACAGCACTATGCTTGAATTCCTCCAAAGCTGGGAGAGTACTTCATCTCTGAGTGCAAATCTCCTCTCATTAAAGTGTAAGGTCAGCGGCACAGTGCTCAGTATGGGGTAGTTGATGGGTAGAAATACACAGTCTACTTAATTTTTGCTAATGTGTTATCTATGACCAAAAAGGGTTGACTATTGCCTTGATTATATGCATCTAAAGGAAATGCCATATATCTTAAATTTAAGATGAAAGGGTTACATTTTTAGAGAGTAGAATTAGCCCAGGTGCCACTTTAGCCAAGGCTACAGAGTACCAAATAAATGCAAGGAACCCAGTTAAATTTGAATTTCGTATAAACAATGAATCCTTTTTTAGTATAACTATTTGCATGCAGTATTTGGGACACACTTATACTAAAAATTATTTGCTATTTACCTGAAATTAAACTTAATTGGATTCCAATAATTCTATTTGCTAAACCTGGCAACTCTACCATGAAAGGATTGTCTATCATTTCATATACACTTCAGGGCAATTCTGATTACTTACCATCAATAGATGATTAATTAAGGCTACAAGAGGACACATGCATTCACTCATCAAACTATAGTGAGGATCAATTATATATAAAACCCTGACAGGCACCATAAAGACACATGATCCTTCATTCTAGAACAAAGCCTAGTAGGGGAGATGAAGCGTGCAGGCAGAAATGAATGTTACAAAGTAGAAAGTGGTTCTGGTAACTTACTACAAAAAAATGGAAGAGGAAAACCCCTTGCACCCTGGGCATTGGGATGTTTTCGGGGATGCTGTCCGGAAAGTGAATGAAGTTAGCGCAGGCCCTACGAGGCCTTGACTATCAGGCCATGGAGTATAGGCCTTCATTGTACAGTCTAGGAAACCAGTGCCCTAAATAGGGGAGTTGTATTGAGCAGTTTAGAAACCATCACCGAAACTTCCAAAATCCTAATTTGACAACGCCGGCCTGAGTCCACCTTACAAGTCTGATATACTGGTATGAGTTCATAATTCCCCATTAAAAATCTTAAGGTTGTCACAAATCATAGATGTGCCATGGATTCAAAATCTATTTTAACAAATACCCTGTGAAAGTAAGTAGGTCCTCAAAACTTCGGGGCGAGAGCTTCTTGGGTTGTGGTGGAGGTATAAGGCAGGCCAGGACTCAGTTGCAGACTACATGAAGAACACACGCTCTGAAACCTTTTTCAATTTATCAGAGAATTCAGAAGACATAAATATCTGGAAAGGGGTCAAAGCTCTCTTGAGGTGAGCCATCGAGAAAGGCATGGGTGTGAGAGAAACTTCAGAAAATATTTCTTTTAAATCAGTGTTGACTAGGACTACCCAATGGTCCATAATTGTAATTATAAATTAAAACAACATTTTATCAAAGTTACTAAACAATTTTGTCCACAGAATAGATGATGTTATATATTGAAAAAAATTTTAAGTCAATATTAGTAATGTTCTTTCAAATATTATTGCATTTAAAATGGTCATGAAAGTAATCTGGCAAGAAAAATGCAAGTATATTTTCTCTATCCCTCCTTCTATAACTTGCCTACATTAAAACTTGAAAGCTTTTTCATATGAATTCAAGTACCAAAAGTAAAAAAATAAAATAAAATAACTAAGAAACTGTTCATTGCTTAATTTTTAAATTGCGATTAGAGTTTTGGGGGAACTCTAGAGAAAATATGTCATATCTAGTATACATTAAAAGGAATTAACATAGCAATGCAAAGAGTTGACAAATAGTTTAATTTTTGAAAACACCATGAAAATACCAAGAAAGGTGATCTAGTAAAGAAATCTCTCTCTTTGATTTGACTGCTTCATATTTAGAATTCTCACAAAAAATTATATATATTTCATATATTTTGTTTCAAATGGCATATAACTTTAATGTGGCTTGACTTCAGGCATACTCATTCATATTAAAAGTTTTAAGTTTTACAGGTATGATTATGTGCCTAAAAACACAGCTCAAGGGTAATTGTATTGTATTCAGAATATGATGAAAAAAATGTGCTGATTTTTTTTTTAAAGTAAAACCAAATACCAGTATTAAAAATGAAAGTCTTAGGAAAAGCAACTTGTAAACTCTCAAACATGAATGGAAAGTTTTCCGAAGCATTTACAACGTATCCATGTTAGTGAATAAATTATTTTTAATAAAGGGAGTGAGTGGATAGGTATGGAGTTCTAATTTTTAACTATTGTGATTTATCAAAATCACTCATCTAAAAAATTGTTTATACACAAACCTAGAATGATTATCGTATAATCTATGCATATAAACACAACATAAAATTGACCATAAATACCAAATAAAAGCTTCTTTACGGTCCCAACTTTGCATCCTTAATGCGTATCCTCTGAGCATTTAAGAAATATAAATTTTTAATAATTCATTGGGAGGTGTCTTAAGGTTGCTAGAATGAGGCTGCCTTCTGAACTATATCATTGTGTGAGAATTTAGCTGAATTTTTGGTGCAGGACAAAAATGACAAATGATACAAAAAACTAAAATAGCAGGTCGTAGTAGATGGCACAACTCTGAGAGGCAAAGGTTCAGGAGGACTGCTGAGTTTCAGCTACAGCTTTAAACCACCAGCACAAGCAAAGAAGAAATGAGCATTTGTACTGCTCCAGAAGCAGGGACCATCCGTTGCAATATGAAGCCAGTACAGCATTTGTTGTCACTGTGGTGAGAGTGCAGATGAGTTACAGGTTCACAGAAGGCTTGATTATTGGGGCACTGGAGTCTTTTCAGGGCAGTAAGCCCCTAATTACTGAAGTGGGATGCCTTTTGCCAACACTGTATTGCAAAACATGGTTGGTAAGCAATTTCTATGGCATGATTCTTTTGTTAGGCAACTGGATGTTTTTACATCAGAATGTGGCCATTTCAATTCCATAATAGTGTGACACATCTTTTGAGGCACAGGAAGAGGCAAGGATGCATGGTTTCAAAATGTGTATAGATCAAAAATGTATTATTGCTTTATATTTTTACTGTACTGGGAGATCTCACATTTTCAAAGCACCGTATGAGGAGTCCTTTTGTAAACTACTGCTCCCTAAGAGTAGAAGTACCCCTCTCTATAAATCAAGTTGTTGCATACTTTTTCTTCCCTTTCCCAGGACACAGTTCTGTCTATATAAATAATTCTTAAGCCTAAAAAGATTTTTTGAAGTTTTAATTCAAAGGTGGATACATAGTGTTGTCATACGACAATCTTAAGCTTTTTTATGAAAAAGCAATTGTGAACTAGTGAGCCAAAAAGTGTACATCTACCAGAGCTAGACTGGGACCTTGGTACTAATCCCCTGTTCTCAGGACCAATGTTCTTGACCTGTCCAATAGTAGACAGCCTTTCATGAAAAAGAAGCTCCTTGAAACTTGAGAATATCCCACCCACCCCAGACACTGTGCCCTCTGCTGCACCCTTTTCTGTTCAGGGCTCGTACTGGACAGCAGATCCTGCCGCATAAGGAAATTCTCAAGGCCTTTCCCTTTGCTTCTGTTCACAACAAAACTTACTAAAGTCTTTTCTTTAGTAAGGTTTCTTTTAACCCTCTGAGTTAAATTATTATTTTTTAACTGGAATTACAAGATACTTCAGAAACTTACCTAGTTCAGTCCTGTACTGATGCCATCAACTTCTATCCTCTTGGATACTGCAGGTAGGAATCATTTTTAGATCATCAGTAAGTATTTAGCAAATGAATGAACGGATGACGACTGACTGAAGGCTCCAGTGTGTCAGCAAAGTAGGTTAACAAGTCTCTTTACTCCCAAGGAAGCACTCAACATTATGACTGTTTTCAGCAGGTGACATTTACTGATCATGAAGGTTTATTATAGCCAAGGAGCAGGATTCCTTCAGGAACTTTGAAGAAGAAATTTTTTTAAGATGGACGGATTTGGGGGTTTGGGCACGTGTGCCTGAATGTTACATTTAATAACAACAGCTTCACCTTCAGGAGAAAAGAAGTGACTGCCCTTAATCTCCTTGAAGTGTGTTTCATTTGGGAATTCCTAAAGGGAACTCGTTACTCTGTTAAGTCCTAAGGTAAGGTGTACCTCAGTCTTGTTGGAGACAACTCAGAGCAACATGTCATCCTGATCAGGCAGACTGACTTGTTTAACCCTGAAAGACATGTGGAGGTATCAGCCATCATTGCTCAACTTTATTTTGTGATTCCTGTCCTCTAGGCTGCAGGTGTGCCCCTTCAGGATCTGGAAACTGTCATCTTTAGAGAATAGTCATGATGTAGATCTCACACTATCAAATCAGGGTGGTGCAATGAAAAAGCACAAGACATCAAGTCAGGAGAACAGCTAGTGATGGCTCCACCACACATCACATGACCCCAATCAACTTATTCACTCTCTAAAGTTCAACTCACTTTTCTATAAATTGGGCAAAACAAGTGTCCAGTCCTCCTTGTCTGGAAGGTGTTTTACTTGTTCGTTCATTCAACAAACATCAACTGCTTAGTCAACATGTGCTCTGTGCTGCACTAGGCTCTAGTGCCATGAAAGAAAAGAATAGATAATTTATATAAAAGTGCTTTATGAACTATCATATTTTTTTGAACTACCACATTCTTTACAAATTCTTTTTGTTAAGGATACTAGACATGGCAATGGGTGAATAAAATTAGAAAGAAATCTTTCTTTTTCCCTCCTTTCCTCTCTCTCTCTTCCTTCTCCATCTATTTACCTTGTCTGTGGAGCTAGCAAGGCATCTATTATGAACAATATTTACAGTGTCAGATTTAAATGTTACCAGTGTTATTTTTTTCCTAAATGCTTTGATCTAATATTGATGAACTGGAATAATTAACAGTATCTGACTAGGACTAGGAAATTTAAAACCATTGTTTCTGTGCATCATGGCTATGTGGAAAGCGGGTAAAGTGAGTAGTGGTTATAATTCCCAATGTGGCAAAGTGGCAGGTGATCCAAAGATTTTAAAAGAGTAGCCTCTATTAAAGAAAATAGACCTTCACTAAGAAAACTCAGTACTAAGGCTGCATGGAACCAGAAAGAAAATCCTTGGGCCATCTCAGAAAGTGATGAAAAAAAAGCATAAGTTTTAATGTTTATTATAAAATATATTAAATTTTAAAGCCAAAAACAATTTCTGAAGGCTTCAGTAGAACCTTAGCTCAGATTGTTTTTTAAGTATGACCTAACTTTTACTGAAGACAGCATCAGTTGGTATCTGGGCAAAGAGAACACAGTCACCTATGACAGGACACCCTGTCGTTAGTCCCGAGAGAGAGAGCACATAGCCACTCAGACATTTTTAGCAACCATGTGAGATATGGGTCACTTTATTTTCTTCATGAACTGTCCCTTGCTTAGGAAATAGAGCTTTGAGGAGCAGGGAGCCCTTTTTGTGCCAAAGTAGTGTTTTGGAAGCCCTCTTCAACAGTTATGGCCTCCCACTCGGCAAAGCTGGCTGGGGGTGGGGAGTGCAGCTGTTGGGGTGAACTCCTTCTAGGGGTCTAACATGGAGTGAATGACCACCCAAGTAGAGGTGGTTCCTGAGCAGGTGCAGTAGATAACTGCTAAAATTGAACAATCTAATACTTTTGTCATGAGGAGTCTACAACGAACATTACCAAAGATGCTTGAAGGAAAAAACTGTCTGATACTTTAGAACATAACACAGAGTAGCAATCAAATCCATCTTTTTATGACTAACCCCTTAACTTTAAAGGCTAAGCATTTTTATCATTAAAAATATGTTTGTAAAGAACCTATACTAGTATGTCAAATTTCATAAATCATGACGTTTTTAAGATAACTTATATTGAAATATGATATACAAATAAAGAGTACACTTATTATAAGTATATTAGCTAGATGTATTTTCAGAAACTAATCCTGAAGTTTTATGGTCATTTTCTACCCATGTTTAAAATAATGTGACAATATGAGACAATAGTGGAAAGAAAAAAACAGTAGCCAAAGAGGCCAATAGGTTGTTTTTTTTTTATTTTATATTTTAATCTTGGCTGTACAACATTGGATAAATCATTGACTTCTTTTGATCTTCATTTCCACATCTAATTGGAGTAGACAATTTCTAAGTGTATCTTCTAGCTAAAATGTTATACACTGAAATGCAGGCTGTCTAACTTCAAGAAACTGCTTCTGGATAATATCACTTAAAGAGTGTTTCAGACAGCTCATTTATGCCAATATGCTATAGTAACACACTGTTACACTAGAAAGAAACTCAGATTACGCTGTAGTCTTCCCCACCTCCCCCGCCCCAGGCCATTTCCACATACATTTAACTGGCAAGAAATGTGTGTTTTCAACAACAATCAAAATTAGAGATTGGAAGGGCACTGGCAACAGAGTACAAGTAGGCCCTCGGAGCTTACCATGGTTTCTGGATGAGCTGAGTTGTCAGAGCTGTAGCCTTCTTGATCCCTCTGCTCCCAGTCTCAGCCCCAGAGGCCAAGCAGGCCTAGAGTTGCCATCCTATTCTAATATTCCAGGGTGCAGATGGTCTGTGCTAATTAAGGTACATTTCCCATCTCAACTGTGGAGCATAACTCTGATTTTTGAATACAGCAAGCCCTTAAAGTCAGTCTTTTCTGAATTTTAATAGTGTATTAATACTTGTGCTTGGTAATAAGATGTTCTTGCTGGCACAGACAGTGTTATTATAACAGTACACATGTTCATACTTATCAAAACTACATTAGATCTGTTAAGCCAGCTTTTCACCTCACTGTGATTAAAAACAGAGAAGGAAAAACATATAATGGAAAAGATTATTCTAGGAGCCAGGCCACCTATTTTAGAGAAGCTCAGTAACTCTTTCAGATTAGCTGAGGATCATATATTACTGTTTCCAGAAAGTAAAAGTCATCCAGACAGAAAGACTTAATGCATCTCCCTCAAATACATCATGTTCTAGAATTCTGTTTGCTCTTCCCCTCAGGGATGGAGCACTTTTGGATAGTAGTTTTGAAGGGTTGTGAAAGAAATCTGCTATGGCCTCCTGCATGCTATATAAGAGCGACGTATTGGGCAGAAAATGGCATAGATTATGATAGAGGCTTTGATCATCCCTCATGTGACCAAATTAAAGTTGCAACAGAAACATGGAGCAAACAGCAAGGAAAGTCACCTGGGATCTCGATGAACAAGCCTTACAACTAGGGAGAGAAATAAGAAATCACCCTGCAACGGGAGGAGGTAGGACAGGGAGAAGATGAGAGGCTGCCCCGTACCTAGCAGCTGAGTGGGACAGAAGATGCAGCAGCTGTGGATGCCTCCTAAAGGGACCATATTGGTGACTGGACTTTCACGGTGAAGGACCTGCTCACTCTGAGCACCAAGTTTAGCTAAGGCTAAACGGTTTGGCTGCACAGAGGGGCACTAGAGACTTACAGGGGGACACTGAGTTGTTGGAGTGAGGGTCAAAGGCTAAGATCTCTTGGAGATGAAAGTGCCAGTGGTATCCATTGTTTCTCTGGTGAGCCGTGCCCGCTCCCAGTGTGCAGACTCAGTGCTGCGATAGCTGAGATGTCATCTAACTAGATAACAGAGGTGGCTCCGCCCAGGGGATACCCTGAAACTCCACCTCCCCCAACTCGTGGCCCTACCCAAGCCACATCCAGTTGTATTCTTGGCAAGTCAGGTGCTGCTTGCTGAGCAGCGCCAAGACTCATCCTGGTGGCAGCTGGCTTCGGTTTCTGGTGTGGTTTCTTGAGGCAACTGTAAGCACAGCATCTGGGGATGCTTGCTGAATCTTAACAGGTGGCAGCAGAAGGCCACAGGCTGGGGCTAAACTTGATTTGCAGCTGAAATCCTCTCAGGACTGTGCCACTGGGCATCGACTTTACAACGCTGCACTAATAAGACTGGGAGACTTAGGAGCTTTGCTTAGTACATAGAAACAGACACAGAAAGGTAGCCAAAATGGGAAGACAAAGAAGCAGGAACCATATGAGAGAAGAGAACAGAGATCCAGGAATAATGGAGTTAAACGATCTAACAGATGCAGAGTTCAAAACACTGGTTCTAAAGATGCTCAATTAACTTATGGGAAGTGTAGATGAATTCAGTGATAACTTTAACAAAGAGATAAAAAACATAAAAACGGAAATGGAAATTATAAAAGGGAACCAGTGAGAAATGAAGAATACATTATCTGAGATGAAGAGTATATTAAATAGAATAAACAGAATGGATAAAGAAGAGGATCAAATCACCAATACAGAGAATGGGGAAGCCAAGGACACTCAATCAGAATGGCAAGAAAAAAGAAGTCAAGTCTATAATAATAATTTAAGGAGCCTATGGGACACTATTAAATATAAAAATATCCATGTCATAGGAGTACCTGAAAGAAAACAAGATGTTGAAGAGCTATTTGAAGAAATAATGATGGAAAACTTACCTCGCCCGGTGAAGGAAATAGACATAAAACCCCAGGAAGCTCAGAGAGACCCAAAAAAGATGAACCCAAAGAGGCCCACACCAAGACACATCATAATTAAAATGATAAAGGTTAAATACAAAGAGAGAATCTTAAAAGCAGCAAGAGAAAAGCACTTAGTTACCTACAAGGGAACACCCATAAGACTGGCCGCTGATTTCTCAAAAGAAACTATGCAGGACAGAAGGGTTTGGCACAAAATATTCGATGCGATGAAAACCTAGGATCTACAACCAAGAATACTTTACCAGCAAAACTATCATTTAGAGTCAAAGGACAGATAAAGGGCTTCTCAGACAAAAATAAGCTAAAGGCATTTATCAACACCAAGCCAGTATTACAGAAAGTGTTGGAGGGTCTTCTTTAAGAAGACAAAACATGTATCAAAACCAGGAATAAAGAATAGTAATAACTACATTGCTATCAACAAGTATATCAAATGGAAAAGAATTAAGTGCTCTAACCAAAAGATAGAGCAGTTGAAAGGATAAAAAAAAAAACCTACATATTTTGCCTACAAGAGACTCAGTTCAGTTTAAGACACACAGACTAAAAGGAAGGGGATGGAAAAAGATATTGCTTTGATGGACCTACTGGGTAGGTATTGTGCTGAATGAAAGGAGTCAGATAAAGACAAATATCACATGATTTCACATACATGTGGAATTTAAAGAACAAAATAAACAACAACAACAAAAGCAGTAATAAACTCATAGATACAAAGCATATTTTGAGGGCTACTAGATGGAAAGGAGGTTGGGGGAATGGCAAACAAAAGGCAAAGGGATTAAGAGGTACAAACGGATAGTTGCAGAATAGACATGGAGATGTAGACTGTAGCATGGGGACGATGGTTAGTAAAGTAATAAATATGTAATGGGGAAGAGGGGTACTAGATTTAGTGGGGTGATCGCTTTGTGAGTTATGTGGATCTCTGATCACTAGGCTGTATAACTGAAACTGGTATAGTATTGTATGTCAACTATAATTGAAAATAAAATTCAAGACACATGCCAATCTCCTGTCTGTTCAGTCATCAGCATATATTGAGCTCATCCTTTGTGCTTGTTACTGAGTTAGACACTGAAGAAACCAAATGAAACACACTGTTCTTGCCCTTGAGAAATTTGTAATCTGTCTGGATAGAAAGACACATAAATGACTAAGTAATAAATCATTATAAATCATTGATATGGAAACTGCATGAACTGAAAGGCTAGGTAGACGAGAAGGCTTATTGTGGGTGCTGAGAAGATTACAATCCAAAGATAAAATAGTACAATTTTATTTAAAGATAAAATTACTCCAAAATGAAATATAAAAGAATAGCCTAATGGATTGGAAAATCGTGGTGGGGGTGGGGTGTTCTTTTATATTAACACATGCTGTGTCGTATACCAATTTGCCAATAGGCTGAAAGTTCTAGAAGTGTGTAATTAAAATCTGTATACTGAGAGTTGAATATACAAGAGTATTTAAAATAGGTAACAGGGAAAGTTTATTTCTCTAAATTTCCTGACTCTTAAAACCCAGTCTTCATTCTAGAGACACACTGACCTGGGCCTTTTAACCTCACACAGTGTTAGTAAAATTTAAATGTAGAATAACAAGCAATGGTAAATACAAAGGTTACTTATAGACTAAGCAATAAAGCATGAAATGGCAACACTTCTGAGAAATCTGAATTAATGAAAATGTAAGTTTGTAGTGAATAATTTTTTTCTAAGTAACTAACTCAAATAAATAAAAGGTCCCTGAGGAAGGAGTTAAAAAACCAAATATGCCACTAGATCCTTAACAATCCCAAATGACCTACCAGTCCTCAGTAATCTCAATAGAAATATGTAACTTAATCATCTGGAAAATAGCTGAAATTTTTATTTCTGAGAAAATGCACAGGTATGCTAAAAAGTCTATTTAAATTACTTCAGCCACAAGATAATTAATTATAGGATAAAAAATATTAAGAAGTTATATATGATCACGTATAATGTGGCTATTAAAAGGTGTAAGTAGATTTTTTAAAATCCTTATAAGTGGATATGGTTGTATATGTAAATACCTGGGTCAAATAATAGATATAAAAACATTCAGATTACTTCAGTTGAAATCACAATATGTGTCTGAAATCTATTTAACATATATTCAGTTTCATTATTTAAGTTTATAAAGAAACACAATTTTCATGTCTAGAATGTAAACATCAGTATAGCATTGCGAAGAAATCTACTGATTTGAAAAAAATGCTAAGCTTTTCATTGATGTTAACATAAGCTTAATGTTAACATAAAGGTATGTTGTATAAAATAGTAAGCTCTCCTAGTCACAAAGAACCTCATTTATTCCTAAGTATTCTAATTAGTAGCACTAATTATTTATGATAGATTGTATAGCAATCAGAAGATTCACTTTGTTTTATTTATTATGTTTCTAAATAGCTGATTTTCAGGTATTCGGTAAGGAAAGTATACATATTACCACATACACAAAAAAAAGACCATTGATGTATTATTAGTCTTTGACAGTGTCTTTTTTTTTTTAACTTTAGAATCAAATTGCCACAGTGGTAACTATTAAGTTTAAAATTCTACAAAAACATGGCAACTATGTATGATTTTAAATTATAAGTTATATCTTGTTCTATTTCAAATGCAGTACTTTGTACATATGAAACATTAGGTCATGTTGCATATTCACTTTCATATAAATCTGTTCGGTGGTAATTTAATCAAATGGTGATATAGAATCATGCATAACTAAAGAAAGAATATGGAGTAAACCCTAATCTAAAAGTTATACCCACTTAATTCAGCTTTCTGTGAACAAAAACACCTCAAAAGTGTTTTATCTGTGCAGCTTCTCTGGTCTAAAAAATTTACAAGCTCAGTATGAACCAGGCATTAATTTCATTACAACACTTTTTTTACAATGAAAACTCCTTTACTTGGTTCATTTTCTTTTATTTCCTCAATTAAAACAAAACTTCAGAGTTATTATATTTTCCTTCCATTTACATACTGTATAGACATAGACTGACATAGATAAGATTTTTTTCCTTGTTGGGAAGCTTGTTCTATTCCCTCCAAACTAGAAAAAGTCTACTCAGATGTGCTGATGGGTGCCTCCCTCCTCCTCTGCATCCTCCCAATCTTGGATGCCTTTCCCATCCTCCTCCAGCATATTCTTGGGTGGGCAGAAACCTGGGGAGACACGGCCACTAGGCAGCTTGCTACTCTCCTGAAGCACATCTGGGCTTTATATCAAGCCTTTAATTAATCCTCAGTGAAAGCCAAGCTATGACATTTTGACTGGGCAGGCTCCAGTTCTGGACAGGTCTTGATTTATTGCGACTGAGTCTCAACCAACTTTGATTTATTTCAGCTCTGGGGAAGAGGGCAAGCACAGAACAGAAAAGTGCTGTTGAATGTAGAACACGTGATGTCAGGACAGGACCTCCAGAATTCCGAGGGCTGTAGGACAAACAGTTCAGAATGGCCCCTGAGAAAGCCATTTTTAAAATATCTAAGATTTAAATAACGCAAAATTGTACAAAACAAAATAAATGTACTCGTGGAGAGAAAATGGTTCCTGAAATAGC
The DNA here is from genome assembly GCF_000325575.1 of Pteropus alecto. Taxonomy (NCBI): domain Eukaryota; kingdom Metazoa; phylum Chordata; class Mammalia; order Chiroptera; family Pteropodidae; genus Pteropus; species Pteropus alecto. The sequence continues at coordinate 912,132 of NW_006443569.1, read as the reverse complement.
TGGCTGATTGCAGCAAGGTAGGAAGCCCAGACCTTATCTCTGGGAAAGGGCAATTCCCAGTGCAGCATTGGTGTTAATCAGAGCTCTCATTTGCATGCTGGAGTCATGGTCCAGTCAAGCCTCTCTTTTATAATTGGGAGGAAAAACCTCCAGGATGTCTTCCCTCCTCAGCAACATCACACATCTTTGGCTGATTAAATATGGGTAGGTTTTCCACGTGGCTTTTTTTTTTTTTTTTTCCCAGTCAGAGTAAGTCAAAAGAAGAGACAGTTGTTGCTTAAACAGAGATAAAAGAGTTAGGGAACTTAACTAATTTTTTTTTTTTTTCCTGTCTCAGGAAGGCTATATGAGCAATACCCTTTCCAGGCTGAGGCTTTGACAATGTACTGTGATCACTGTCACCTCCCTGAGGACAGCCATGTCAGAATGGTGAGCCCAAGTGCCGACGGAGGGTACACAGATGAAAATCCAGCTAATGCTTCTCTGCAGCTTAAACTGCCCTGCCATAACGACCGGAACAGAGAGAGCAGGAACTTCTACCACAGGATCCTTGACTGCTGACAAAGTCCTCCTTACTCCCTGTAGGGCGGCAGCTTAAGCGCATGGTTCACAAGGAACACATGGGTGACAAAGGAGAATTGTGAAAAATTATTAGAGGCAAAGTTAAGTTCCCTGAGAGAGCTAATGGTAGGAAAATGGGTTGCAAAAGAAAGAAGAGGGAAGTAAAGGAAAGGAGATAAGAGCATAAGAGGTAGATTAGAGGTGTCATGGCCTAAGAAAGTGGAAAGCCATAAACTTTGGCATGGGCGACATGTATATTCAACTCCATTACAAATACTACTCACACGTGCTCCAGGTAAGTTACTTAACCAGCTGAGCCTCGTTTTCTTCTTTGGCAAAATGAGGATATAAACACTCTGCAGGACTATTTTGAGGAGGAGAGGAAACACTTGTAAAGCTCTTAACACATTAGACACGAGGAACTCCTGGTGCTGAAGACACAGGTGTAGAGACAGGGACAGAGGAAGAAAAGGCATCTGTATTCAACTGTGTACCTGTCTATAATATCAATATATGCTATGGGTGTTAGTAGGTGAGACTGACCCACAGACAAAGGGGTGTCTGTGAACATGTGTGCAGGAGTTTCTGAAATGTCCAGGTGTCTGAAAGTATGTGCCATCATCACACTCACATAGAAATGGAAAGTAGTCATTGACTCTTCACAGAGCCATCTATAAAAGTGTTTCTTAAGATATAGTAATCTCTACCTAAAACTACTGAATGAGTAATACTTACAACAAAGATTAATATAACTGCTAGACTTGAATTTTAAGTTTATAAACAGCACCATTAGAGATCTTACAGATGTGCTATCATATTTCAGAGCTGGCTTCATAACAATATGCATGTGTAGAAAAATCATCTTGTGGGTATCGATTCCCCATTTCTGCTAATGGTCAATTGACTTTGAGGGGTGGTATGCCAGGTGAGTTTCAAGCATGGTATGAGCCTTGCACTTTGAAATCCACAGAATCCCTGAGATTCTTAGGTACTATTTAGGCCACATTCAAACATTAATTGCTATAAATTAAGTAATAACAATTGACATCAATAATTGCACAACGAAATTATTTTTTTTGGTCATTGAATCCAGCATATTCTAATTTTAATGGCTTTTTTTTTTTTTACCTAAAGCCAAGTTACTTGAATACATCTATTCACTGATTTTGGAAATCAAATTATTTTCACATTTCTATGATATTCTAGTTTCTCAGAGATTTTGAGGCTGTTGGGAGGTTGCAGAGGCCCAGGTGAGAAATGCTGTACATATACACAAGAACTATTAAATGTAGGTGTCTTGGGTCTGCACACCAGGGTGTTCATGTAGCATTCTGTGCTGGAGAACTCTGTACCCCAAGAGCTGCCTCCTAATCATAAGAAACTAGCAGGGTTGAAGGGGACTGAAAAGAATGTTTCCTGTTCCCTGTGAGTCCAAGCCTACCTAAAGCACAGGCTACAAGGGCTTTCTTACTAGTCATTTATCTACCCACTGACAAATAACACAGCAGGAAGCGGGCAGAGAACCTGTTGTAGGGGGCTCCGCATGCATGGCAGACACAGATTCTTTGAGAAGGTGTTGTGTCAAATTGCATGTGTCCCTCTGCCTAACCATTGATTTTAAGTACTTGAACACATGAAAAACTGTTAGTCATGTGATGCAGGAGCCATAATTTTCTCTGTCACTTTGTGAACAGGAAGATGAGGTTGAGGGTAATATGTCTATATGCCTATGCAAGCTCACCCCACCATTATTTTCTGTTTTTGCATATGTGGTTTCTCTCCCAGTGGATTGCTGGCTTCTAAGGGAAGATGACCATGTATAAATAGCCGCATGTGTGTGTTTATGTTTCTGTGTCTGTCTGTGCATCTACATTAACTTTAACTGCTCCCCCACCAACTCAGACTTAAAGCTCCACATGATGGAAAGGGAGAAGATAAACCAGTGGGTGAATTTTCACAAATCAAAGACCACATAGTCCTATATACCAATTTTCAAAGTGGAATTATAGCAGAACTTAAAACAAACAAACAAAAAAAATCCCGGCACAAAGCAATATATTGTGGCCTATGAATGGATGTAAGTTTCTCAAAATATTTGAAAAGGAAGTTTCATTGAAGAATCAAAGACTGGGTACCTACTTCAGGTCATTACAGTGATGAAATGAGGAAAATAAGTTCTAAGAATGTTTGATCTTGAAGCAGTCTTTTAACTAAAATAGGTGAACACTTTTCTTATAGACATAGTGTATTTATTTTCACAGATGAAAAGGCCAATAATTTCATAAAGCAAATGTCAGGGACTAGTACACTATCACAGAGCAAGGTGTCACAGAACTAACAGGAAAGACTTCTTCCTTGTGAGCCAATTTGGCTTCCGTGGGGATGTATACTTTATAAAAACACAAACAAAATTTTAAATTAATATGGGGCTATAAATGTTGTATGCCTATATTAGAGATAATAACCTAATGAATAAGTGAGCTATACCATTTTTATACATTCCTTTCCTTACATCTTTCACTTAATAGTTTCATCTAAAGTTTTTCTTTGCTATGTAGTTTATGAGTATTGAACAATTTTGCTCTGAATTTCTTTTGGTAAAAAATAGTAAAATAAATTTTCTTTGAGATGCATGTAATTTGAGTTGAGATAAAATCAGTAAAGATTATATCATTTTAATGTTATCAACCCAGCTAACAGAACTATCCAGAAAAGAGCAAACATATCATGAAAAGTTAATCACTCCATTTAGTCATATTTCTTTCCTCCTGATTTACTTCTTCTGATCGTCACTCTGATCCTCAAACAGACACCTGGCAATTTAAAGCATGAATTATTTCCTCCTGAGCTCAAGGACTACAAAAGAGATATGGAGAAATTGAGATTTTGCCATAGGTATTTCCTCACACACAGTTGGACATACATTGGAATGACCTGTAGTATCCTGCTTCATATTTCAAAATAGCTAAAGATGAGAGCAGAAATCCAAAAATCAGGGGTCCTGGGTTAAAATCCCAGATTCATCCCAGACATGTAGCTGACCTCAAAGGCAAGCCATTTTAGCCCCAGGGGAGTTACAACATCTACATCTCTGTAATTAGGAAAACAATATCAACTTGTTCAGAAAAATGGTTTGAGATCCTTAGGAAAAAAGATGCTATGTTAACAGAATGAATAACATGGATTCACCTGAAAATTTATATTAGTCACACCAATAAAGCTATAAATATTTAATTTACCTTTATTGCTGCCCTTAACAATAAAAAGAACACACCATAAGCCTTATGAAATTCCTTTTAAACAAAGAGTTTTGGGTTTTTGTAACTAGTGAAGTTTGGCAGTCTTCAAAATTGGGCGGAACAAACCATACAGGAAGATACAGCTAAAACGTTTTTAAAAATTAAATGGATTCTTAGCCTGAATTAAAGCACTTAAGTAAATTAGGTTAGTCCAGAATTCTTCTTGACAACAGAGATCCCACCTACTTCTGAATTTCCTGTCTGAGAGTTACAATGAATGTCTTGACTACATGAAAGAACCAAACACAGACCCTGTTCTTATGGTTAATCCTGTGTCATCAACTATATGCTTTCTAAGGTCCTTTATTTAAAAAATTCTAGGATCCTCTGGATTGCAAAAGGATCTTGCTCTGAGGCTTGAGCTGCTTTTCTTTTAATTGGTGGCCCTAATAACATGGTGATTCTTGTGTGGTTGCTTTTCTGCAAGGGTAATTTATATTCCAGAAGGCTGAAGTTGTCCATCTGTGCAGGGTGCTGGCTACAACCACTCCAAAATCTCCCTGAAAACTCTTATTCTGGGAAAAGACTAGGAAAAGAGTCTTCTGCTTGCCCCTATAAGCAGGCAGGGACTGCCTGGCTGTGATCCGAATCAGATACTTAGTGGGCAGGGCACTGATTTTCAAGTCCCATGTCCACTACAGAGAAAAATAAATTGCTTATCCAAAAAATGGCATCATATGCATCCAGGTTTTCTTATCTCAGAGATGTGCTTCTTCAGAATTCTATAACTATATGTAAGAATACTAGTTTTAGAATATGAAATTCTATGTATAAGAAAGTAAATTCTAAATCTGCAAATATACAGAATTCCCATGGCAGTGTTTACTATGGTAGGGGCTAACTCGAAATGTGACTTGAAATGTGGCTAATCCAAGTTGAGATATGCTGTAAAGTGTAAAATACCATATTAAATTGTGAAGACTCTGCATGGAAAAAAAGAATGTAAAATGTCTCAATAATGTATATTTTTACATGTTTAAAGAATATATTGAATATACTGAGTGAAATAAGATACAGTATTAAATTAATTCCACCTGTTTCTTTTTACTTTTTAAAATGTGGCTGCTGGAAAATTTTAAATTGTATAAAATAACTCGCATGTATGGCTTGAAATGAATATTTCTATTGGATAGTAATGTTCTACAGCATCTTTTATCTTGGTATGGACACAGAAACAATGTTAGCTTAAATTAGTCCAGAATAATTAATGAAAACTGAAAAAAAAGATGACACTGGGCTGTATAAACGATTTGTTCAATTTAGAGATTTCACGCTGTCAAACACAAAAGCATACTCTACATTACAAGAAACAATATAAATTTCATACTAGATGGTACATGAGGCTTTTATGAAAAAAGTGTTTATTAAACTGAAAATCATATTCTCAGATTTTATACTACAGAGGACTCTAGCCCCCTTACTCCGAAGATGAGAAAATTAAGATTCAGAACGGTAAAGTGATTTGTTTGAAGCTCCACAAGTAGGAAGTAGAAACACAAGGCCAAAGGCCCAAATTGGAGCAGGAAGGATGCTCTTCACCACAGCATATGGCCCTTTTGTGTTAGGCCAGACAGTCAACCTCCTCACCACAAAAAGCCTTTAGGCTGAGAAAACAGTAGGTACAAACATGCAAGATTTCATACTCTATTTAGAGATAAGTTCCACAAGCAAATATTTTATTCTAATAAAAGCAGGTTATAAGGATAATGCCCTGTAGGAAATAAGTAATGAAAATCTTTTCTGGAGGAGTATTAACTTTTAAAAAACTGCTATATAGGAAAATTGGTATTGTGTTTTTAAGAAGAATCGGTGATCATTCTGGAGAAAAAGTAACTGATGAATTAATTTTATCACAAAGAAATTCACTACATTAACCATTACTGAGAATCATTCTATAATATTTGTGACTATTGCAAAGATTTCTACATGAATATGGTCTGGCTTATTTATTCATCCCAGTGACTGAGGTACTTTTGCAAGGTGGTCTGATGCAGGATGTGCTCCCATAGCCTGGACTCTGCTGTCAGGGATTTACTGAAGGTCTACTTCATTTCTAACACAAAGAAAACAGCAGTGCACACCATATACTTGATCTGGGTAATAGATGGCCATCCAAGAGAAACGTTTCTAAAAGTACTACACTTTCCCTATATACTGACTCGAGTAACCAGAGCTAGGGAAAATGTCTCCAGTTACATGCTAATGTCTCCCAAAGAAGGTGAGTCAGAAAGTTCAGCTGTTCTATCTTTGGACCATTAATATTCAATGTTGAATCAGGCTACATCCCAAAACACCTACAACTGAAAAGTAATTCTTCTCAAATGAAAACTGGCATAATAAGTGTACCCACTGGGTTTGGGGAATGTTTCCCATCCTAAAATAAATTTTAAGCACACAGAGACAGTTAGAAATTGTCACTCTGCTGATAACTATGTTTTATTCAGTAATCTGTCAAATAAAGGTAAAAAGGCAAACACACACACACACACACACACACACACACACACACACACACACACACACACAGAGCAGAGCTTTATATTTTAATTTCTTTATGTCTGTTCTTCCCCCCATTTTTTTTTTAAAGTGTAGTTTATCAAAAGAAGGAACAGAAATCACAAGAGTATGATATGCTTTCCATGTTACACTGGCTCAGTTTCAAGGAAAAAGAATTATAGCAGAAAAAGGATGCTGCCACACGCATATAATAATAGCATTAACCATACTGACTTGCAACATAAATTGAACCATTAAAAGATTTAAATGTTCCTCATTAACTTTTATTAGTTTCAGTTTTTAACTTTTTCTTTTCCCCTTAAAATTAAAAATGAGCATTCCCTTCAACTCTGTACACCTTCAAGCAGCATACAGGCTGAATCCCCTGGCACAGAGTTTTTTCAATGTCTCTAAACTGTGCCATAAAAACAGTAAGTCTGAGGTTAAGTTTTTTAAACTTACGAAAAAATCAGAGATTTCATAGTCTTATTATTTTAGTGCTTATCATTCCTAATCACTAAAAAGAAATGACCTAATTAAAGAATTCTGGAGAGGGCTCTAACCTTTTTGACTCCTTCCTATGTGGTAGGCATTAGGTTAAGCACTTCAAATTTATTATTGTAAAGTGTGTCAAACGTAGTGCCTACCGGTTAATGAACATGATACCTACAAAAAAGAAAGAAAAATGCTATGGGGTCTTCTTCTCTCCATTGTCTGAGTACCTGATCTGCCATGTAATATGCATTGAAGGAAAGAAAGGAGGGAGAAAGACCTATACACAAATAAATCCTTTTGATTCTTAAAAGTCTTTTGATTTGCTTTGTTTCTAAAAACGATGATACATTAAAAAATAGCACTTTATAAAATGGAAAATAAGTGCACATTTGGTTAGAAAATTTCAAAATGTGTAGAATGTTACAACATAAAAATACAGAATTTCACCTCCTTATACACATACCTTTTTGGAAATATATCCATCGCCCAGTTGATCTCTGAGAGCACTGAAAGGCCAAGGCAGCGTTACAAATCATTTCTCAAAAGTAGATTTACTCTACTTTCATCATAGAAAATAGGAACTAAGTATATATAAAGTCTTTCAGTTATAAAATTTGCTTACTGTCACTATTTATTATAAATTGGATCCTTCATTGTTTTTATTTGATTCTTTAAGAAAACTAATTATCATGTACACATTACTCAACCATAAAAAAGAAGGAAATCTTGCCATTTTCAACACTGATGAACCTTGAGGGCATTATGCTAAATGAAATAAGTCTGACAGGAAGACAGATAATGAATGATCTCTCTTATATGTAGATTCTAAAACAATAACAACAAAAAAAATCCAGCTCATAGATACAGAGAACATACTGGTGGTTGCCAGAGGCAGATGAAGAGTAAGTGAAATGGGTGGGTGAAGGTGATCAAAAGGTACAAATTTCCAGTTATAAAAGACATAAGTCCTGAGGATATAATGTACAGCATGGTGACTATAGTAATAATACTCTATTGTATATTTGAAAGTTGCTAAGAGTAATTCTTAAAAGTTCTCACAGCAAGAAAAAAAAATTGTAACTATAGATGGTGATGGATGTTAACTAGACTTATTGTGGTAATCATTCTGCAATATATATAAATATCAAATCATTATTTTGTGCACCCGAAATATAATGTTATATGTCAATTGCATCTCAATTAAAAAAAAAAAAGTAGTATCGTTAATTGACTCTTTAAGAAAACCTGAATGTTGTAGACGTGTCTTGATTATATTCTCAGTCACCTCAGTTTGCTGGCATGTAAAATTGGTAGGCCACTATTTAAAAGCCATTTTAGAAGCAACTTTTCTTCTTCAAAGAATAGAATGGTGTAATTCCTTTTAAAAGACTAAATTCCAGTTACAGAAAGAAAAATGCTATGTCAAAAATAACAATAATATGCATTTTGTTCACCTTGGAAACTTTAGACTTGAAAGAAGCCTATAGTATAACTTTTCCATTACTCCAGTTGAATTCTAAGACCACCAGTGTAACAGCACCACTCAGAAAACCGCAGGCCTGGCCTTGCTAGAATACACATATAGTTGCCGAGGAACAGGAAACGAGGCCAGATGGTTCTGCTGAGGAAAGCACTTTTTTTCTTTATAAAACCAAAAAAAGCCCTAATAGGTCAAACACAAAAATGTAGATATGGTAAAACGGAAAGCTAACAGGGAGATTTATGTAAATGAGACAAGCATAGTTTTGCATTATGTTTCCAGCTACACTAGTAAATATGTAGAGGGAGGAAAACAGGGAAGGAAAACTAAAACAGTAGATCTATACCATAGATCTGCATAGTGTTCTTGATAGGGAGAAAAGCTACTAGCAATCCTTAAATAGGCACTGTGGCAACATTTTGGGAACACATAGCATACGATTTGTTAGACTGAGCACCTACAAATTACCATAAAAACTTTTTTTAAAAAAATGAACCTTCAAATAAAGAATCTAAAGTAACTACAGTCTATACTCCAACTTTCTTGTACATCCAATTAATGCGGTTGTTCACAATCACATAAAGTCTAAATGTGCGTGAAAAGACACTCAACACAAACTTCTGGGTGGAAGCAGGGAGAAGAGCCTCAAGCTCCAGGTCCACTTCAGTCCCTCCCTCACTCATTGTGACCAGTGCATAGCCATATCTCTTCAAACATGCACTTGGATGAAGATATGTGTCTTCTGCATTGCCCATTCTCTTTTCTTTTTTGACCAGAGAAAAATTCTGTGAAGTCAAAAACTTGGCCTCATGATCTCCCTTACAGAGCAGAGTGGCCATGGGCTGCAGTTCTGGCTAACAAAATGCTAGTGCTGGTCACCCAGAGATTTGCAGCCTTCTCTTCCCTGACATAAGACTTAAGGGAATTGCACAGGATGGCTGGGGCTGTGGTTGGTGGCTACTGCCACTCTGGGGTCAGGAGAGAATAAACAATCAGAGATCTGGACCTGGCATCTATAAATCACATCTGCACCTAGCCCAAGACTCCTGGTGATGAGTAAAAAGTAAACCCTAGTAGGCTCTCTGTCACGTGCAGCTGAGTGTAATTCCTAACTGATGCATGAACTACCTAGATGACAATCTTCCACAGCTATGGCAAAACATATCATGTAGCACTTTCATTGACCATGTGATCTCACAGACATAGTGGGAAGACCATGAAAGATTGGAGTTAAGTTCAAACTCTGAACTATCTGTTTTACCTCTAGTCAGTAAATATCTCTGAAAAATGAACTCCTTTACCTGTTACACGAAGGGGCTGAACAGGATGATGCATAAAGTTGCTTCAGTGTTTAAGTTAAATAAATCAACGGAGCCAATCTGATTTGAGGTCCATTCGCTCTCAGGTATTTATTCAATAAACACATGCTAAGCACCCTGAAGTTTCAGGTGTTCTGAAGGGCTACACAAGGGGGTAGGTCAGCATGGCGGTCAGACAGAGAGTTGTGTGTCTGTGAGAGGCTGCCAGCCAAACTGGGATAATCACTCTGGTAGGGACTCTAAGGGATGTGAATCAAAGACTATATGCTAGGAATGGTCAGTTCTTCTGATTAAGTGATGAGGGAGGAGGGTAAAAAGAGGAGGCTGCTCAGGGAGATGTTTGAGGCAGAGCAGAATTCGGAGAAGAAATGAGCAGGAACAAGGCTGAGTTCAGTTCAAAGTCCCAATGGGAGCCAGGCACACAGCAAGAGAAGCAGTAATGAACTTGAGTAGACAAAGCCTTTTTTAAGGACATGAGGGACACTGACTGGCAAGACCCTCGAATGTCACACTCCTATCACCAGCTTTCATTCTGCAGTAGAGACACTGATGGTTTTTATGGAGAAATAAGATGGTTTCTGTATTTCAGAAAGGTGACTGGCAGCAGTGAAGAAGGTAGAGAGAGCTCAGCCAAGTGCAGGGCACAGAGCCCGCTCCCAATGACGGGCTGCGGGATAAATGCACAAAAGTCTGATCTGAGACAAACTAAGTTATTTTCTCTAAGTTTTATTTTTTGCCTCTGGGGGCAGGAAAGGGATAATAGCATCTATCTCACTAGACTATTGTGAAAGCTTGTAAAGAGTGTCAAACAGTTTACATAGTACTCAGTATGGTCTTAAACTTGGAAATAAAAACTAAAAGTAGACTTTAATTAATGGCATTTAGATTCAGAAAAGACCTTTCTTTAAAGCAACAAATGACAATTAGAATAGTTCAAAAATAAAAGGTCATCCTGGGAGACAATGAATTATTTTTCAGTTTTTCAAACATAGACTGGCTAGTCACCTTTCAAACACACAACAAGATGGAAGATTAGCAGAACCTGAAGATCTTAAAATTCTTGCTGGTACAAAAACTGTCATTAAATATTTAACACAAACTCATGTGATAATCATGGTTTTCATGTAATTTATCCCTTTATCATATTTTCACTATTCCAATTCTGTATGGCCAACAGATGGAGGAAAAAGAGAGGAAGTCAGTAGCCACCTATTCACAACATGCTGTTCACACAGTGCCAAGTGCACACCAAGGAACAGAGCATAGCACCAGCCATCTACCATGCTTTATGAGGGCCTTCATTGTGCAAAGCCAGGTAGTTAATACTCAAGACACTTAACACACTTGAAACAGAACAGGGACAGGCTGGGCTTCCCTCTCTTAACTGCCAGATTCCGCGCCACACCGTTCAGCTACTTTCGTCTGAGATAATAAACAACTTTCCAACCGCAAAATTTGCCCAAGGCAGTCGACCCCCACATCCGCATGTGCACAGAAACCAGAGTTGACCCCTATATGACCTTCCTGGGGAGTCATAAAGAGCAACACCGCAATCTTGGGCCTACCAAGCATGCGCGAGGGCTTCGCGTGGACTGCGTCTGCGGGAGCCAGCCAGAGTACTCTCACAGTGCTATCTCCCTTGTGCTAAAGCATAAACCCCAATAAATCTTGTCTGAAGTCCGATTTGGCCTCTTGTTAATTTCTAATACAGAGAGATCCTAAGAACCTAAGGTCCGTAATACCTGAAGTAAAGAGGTTTTTATACTAGGGATGGGAAAGGGGAGTCAGAGGGAAGGAGTGAGAGGAGGAGAGACAGAAGAAGGGAGGGAATGCCAGAGTATGGTGACTTAGGAAAGATACTCCCGAAATGCTTAACTAAGCCAATGTAATTTCTTTGAGCTCCACAAGACTTCTAACATCCCAGAGCCCTATATCACGCGTTATTAAACAAGCAAACCGGTAATTCATTAGGGATAATTTTAATAGATGACTCATTTGGCCCAGCCAGTCAATGATGCTTTGGTTTCCCAAAGGCTCTTGCAGATAACTACAAAGAAGCTTTCAGCTGCCACTGACAAAAGGCAATGGAATTTAAACCACCTATGCCACTTCTTCAAACTTCTTTCTTCAGTTTTTTTGAAGATAAGGATCAAATGAAATGATTTCTGTAAAACCTGTATTTCCTGTACAGAGTTGATAGCTTCTTCAAATTATATGATTGTACAACTATTAAATTAATATTTACTTCAGAGGAAGTCTTCTATTTAGGACATATGACCTGGCCTTTTAACTTTTGGCTCTTCCAATGTTTTACAGTTTCTAACTCAATATCTCATATCTGTGCTCTTCGTTTCACAGGAGGAGTAGAGATTCTAGAAGGCCATTAGTAAAAATGCTAGTTTACTTGTAATTCCTAGTGAGGCGTATACCTTGTTAAATGGTCAACATTTGAAGACAGTGGGAAAAAATGGCTTTAAAATCTCACAAGAATGACTATACAATAGACCCAGAAAAGTCGTGCTTTATCACACAGTAAGGGGTTACACTGAAGAGTTAAGTGTGGTTGGACTGAACCCACTGTTCAGTACAAGGCCAGGACTTCAGGCCAGAGCTTTTCATTTCAAAGCCAGCTTTTTTCTTATGGAAAATGTAAATAATAATTCCTGATTTCCTAACCATCGTCTAAGATTTGTTGGGAGAATCAATCCAAAGATGTAAATGATAAAGCAAACAAATGCAAGAGGATATAACCTTCAGGGATTTAAAAAAGGTCTGGTGAAAGCTCTACATATTTTGTTTTCAAACTTGAAATTTAAGATCCAATGAAAATCAGCAAGTAATTCTTGACCTAAAAGAGACACTATTAGAAAAACCATATGAAACCATGAACCCCCCCCAGGATTTCGATCTTTGCCTTTGCACAGGCAAAAAGGGGAGAGGTGCAACTGCCACACCTAGATGAGTATTTGTAGAGTGTGGATGTGGTTACAAAATGGCCAAGAAGAAAGGGCCACGGTCACCTTCCTGGAATGCAACCTGCCTCCCCTAAGCTCCACCCAGGCAGCCCACACACCATCACCCCTGGGGCTGAAGCACACCACTCCATTTGATGAGTCAGAACTGGAGGACTGATCTGGGAACAGGGATCTGTGCTGTGAACATGTGGGTACCATGCAGCAAGGGGAGAAGATGAAATTACATGCTCAGAGAACCCAAAAACATACTGCAGAATATTTCTCTTTTCTTCTAACTTCACAGTTTGCACAGATTTTATACAGCTACTATCAAATAACTAAGAGTCTTGAAATTCATTTTTACAAGTATTAAAAAAAAAGACCATTACTATTAGAAAATGACCTACCCTAAATTTTGTGTGTGTTTGATAGTAAGAGGGATATGGACTGGGAGACAGAATAGAGAGAGGGTAATAAATGAGTGAAAGTTTTCTGGAATAAAATCTGTGATGAAAATTTTGTTCTATCTAGAAGAATCCTTTATCAAATGAGACTTAACAACTGAGAGGAAGTGATGATTACAAATAAAGAGGGTTCTGAATGAGCAAATGTCGATGTTATCAGTCTCACTGAGGCATTCGATCCTGTAAACTAATGCTACTTTTCTAATTTTTAAAATTTTGTTTTATAAGTCAGGGCCAGTGAATTATTCTTCCTTTCTATTTTATTCCATTGCTCAGATATCTTTCTTTTAAAAACAGGAATAAAGTCCAATAATAGAATCTTGAGATAATTGAGAAACTTACCACAGTATAAGAATATATGAGTATTATTCATTTTTCCTTTACAGTCTGCATGCAACAAGAAAGAACACTGATTGAAAATATTTTGCTAGAATTAAAATCTATCACAACTAAAACCAAAATCTGGTAAGATCCTATTCAGTGGGAAACGTCTTACGCTAGGTAGACAAAGCAATCTTTTAATAGAGGAATAAAACACATTTCATATATACATAGTCATGTTTATAAATATTATGAAGAAATGCTCAGATGAGGAGATTCCATTACATTAAGTATTTATTGAGCATCTGTTCTCTACCAGGTATGTTGGGAGACACAATTACGATAAAGAGGCATAATATCCAGTTCCTGCCTTCAAGGAGCTTCCTTGAAAGAGACTGGCACAAGATAATTAACCACATCACATTTCGTGTTTGTGGAGGATTTTGTCAGAGATCTCAATCTACTTAGATTATATAGCAATTAATAAACTAATGATTTAAGCCTAAACATTCTCTTTATAATGTGACAAAACATAGCAAAAATGATCTGAAATGTTTTACATAACTCTGAGAGGTAGCTGGGGAAGCCATACTAAGCAGCAAGTTTATCTCTTTCTTTAATGACTTTCCTAATAATTTCCAAGTGAGGCAATGCAAAGACAATTTGCAAGTGGTTTATCAACTTTGCCTTTATATAATTCTGCTTCTGTGAGACTGTACTTGTGAATTAATTTGGCTTACTGCAAGCCTAAGTCTACCTTATTTGCTAAAATGAAAAGGGGATTATCACTTAATAGTACCCCAAATTCATCCATTTGGGGCATATTTAGCTTACATGTATGTTACATCCACAGTTTCTGGAGCAACTCTAAAAGCTACATGGGAAACCCTTTGGACACTTGGTGCCAAGAGGATAATGGGTTTTGAATATTCTTTAACTACAATAAGGTATAAAGAACATGGAACAAAGTCAATGACCTATTTTAAAACTAGTTACCTAGCAAGTCAAATTGTCAAACATTTTATTCCTGTCCAATATCTGCTCCAAACAAGAGTCCAAAACAAAGCAGTGCCTTCTCCTGCAGGTGTCTGCCTCTTGGACTCACAACCGCTGCCCTGGGAGAGCAGGCAATCAGTGGGACAGGTCAAAGTATCAATCATAGAGATCTCCCAAGTTCAGATCTAACTGTTCCACACAAAGCCAATTACATTCAGTAAAGCCAGCTTTACTAAAGTAAATAGGTAGAAAAAAAGATAGATTTTACAAATGTAAATAACAACACTCACAGAGGGGATCAAACTTTTTTCTTTGCCTAAAAGAATAAAAAGAATCTTTAAGACTTCACGGCTATGATTCCATGGAAGAGATTAAGCAGAAGAGATATTTTCTAGTGTGGGTAAACAGGAGCAGAAAATAAATTACATATCTTTGGTTTAAGAGCCATGCTATTTGGAATTTTTTTTTTTTTTTTTTGCTTTATGGCTTTAGGTGCAAAGGCAAAATTAACACGTTTGGATTAAAGGGTCCCCTGAGGCCAAGCCTGGGAACCTGGAGCCTGGGCTCCTGAGCAGCAAGGGGTACTCAAGTGGTCTGAGAAAGTTATAGAGCAGGGACACAGGGCCAGGGCTCTGTGAGGAAAAAAAAAAATGTAATTTTAGTAAATGATTTCCTGCAATAAAGCACTGAGAAGTAAGATAAATCTAAAAAGTACTTTAAAACAAATTTAAAAATGAGCATTTTGACTCTGAGGGAGTGGGGGCGGTGAGGAGAGAGAAAGGGAGAAAGAGAGAGAGGGAAGGAAGAGAAGGGAGGGAGAAGAGAGAGAAAGAGAAAAAGAGAGAGAGAAAGGAGAGAATTTTCTGGGTGTTTGTGGCCAGGAGTTAAATAAAAGACAGACTAGCGTGATTGCAAATACTTTTTCTGTACTTTCCAGAATACATTAGTGTAAAAATGAAGCATTTAATATTAAAGATATATACCTTATATAGGCAAAATGATCACTAAATTTGGGTGATATCATATTTTATAAGAGGTAATTACATCTGAATCACATGTATAGTCTTGTTATTAAAATTAAATAGCCAGTTTTCATTTGTAGGCAGAAGCAGATATGAAGTGAGAGACACCAGTGAAAAAAGAGACAACAGAGGAGCAGAGAAAGGATAGAGGAGAATGTGAGCAAAGGATCAGCAAACAGTCTAGGCAGACTAAACAGGAGGTGGAAGGAGAAAGCTTAAGGAAACTCAGTATACTTCAAATGTAAGTGAATAAGCATCATAATCTAAGTGGAAAAAGAGGCTTTTCACACTTTACCAAGGACTTATTTTCGGGAACAGAAACATAACTTCTTAGGTACAAGCAGTCATTTCCTGATCCATAGTGGTATGATGACACTTGACATCAATGAGAGTGAGTAAAGGGTGGAGTACAAGCATTTATCTTAATGTTGTTAATTGCTACCCATTAGAAAATAAATGGCATTTACACAAAGTTTCATAATCTGTTTCCATAGGCCCTCTATCTACTGAATAAGCAACTCCATTCTATATTCATTGTTATCCTCTCACTCCACATACACATACTTACATATATTTGCCATGAACTACTTTTCTAATTTAATGTCAGATGCTCAATTTTATACTTTAAAAATACAACTGAAAATATGATCTAAAAATGCACCCACCTCCAAGTTTCTAAATTACCTGTGGATGAAAACTTCATGAATAATCCATCCTAGAAATATGGGTGGTGCAGCCTTCATTTACTGAAACAATCTAAACGGGGTCTATAGTTTCTGGGAATTGGGGGCATGGCCACTCCTGTGATCAAGAAAGACCTGGCTAGAGAGAATAAAGTAACTATGACTTTCCACATTTCTGTTAAGTGAGGCCTTACTAAAGAATGGATTCTGGTACCATTAACACTTTAGAGAACTCAAACAGAACAAGAAATCAAGCTACCCTCCTGAATATGAAAAAGAAAAGAAAAAGTTTATCGATGATGTTGAATAAGCAAGATTTCCCTTAAATAAGATCTCATAATGTTTAAATGGCATCGTTTCCTTCCAGATTTCTGTGAATTAACACAGGATACAGAATGCTAGCAGCACAGTACATGAGACTAGATGAGAAAGAAAGGCTTGAGAACCATAGTCACTTCTCTCCAACTCTGTCAACAGTCTACTTCCCCACAGCCAGAGGTTCCCAGTTTTCCCCAGGTCTCTGTTATACGCTGTAATGAAGGTTAAATCGTTTAGAAGCCAGTGGGCAGAGAGGGATGGACACCTAATTACCCATTTTTCCCAAACACCCACCACCCCTTACATTGTTGCCTAATACAGCCCATCCGATGGGTTCATTGAGATCGGATAGC
>NW_006443569.1:891243-895352 GCF_000325575.1 Pteropus alecto | reverse complement strand
CTATATATGGCAGAAAAAAAGTGAGAGAAACTTAATTTTCTGTCTCTCTGGGAAATGAAAAGTTACTTACATCCCACTGTTAACATCCCTATTCCTCTCACTTTAATATAAATTAGTGGTTATCAGCATGGCTTAGGTATCAGGCCAGGGCTGGAGTTCTCTGGCTTCATTCACCTCTATTGGCCATGGTTTTGGGTGAATATGTTATCCAAACTCTCTCACCCTTAATTCCTTCATCCATAAAATGAGGACATACTCTCTACTTTTCAGGATTGTTGTACTTACTATATAAGATAATGTATATCAAGTCTTTAGTGTAAAGTTTCTGGCACATAATAAATGACCAACATTTGGCAGTTATTATTTTTATTTCTAAAAGTAGTTTTTTGTTATTAATCTGTGCTCCCTGAAAAAAGAAAAAGAAAGGAAGAAAAAGAGGTATGTGTCTGTCAGTATAATATTAAAATATAGATGAATCTCCATCCTCATCCAACAATTTTAACACCCCCTGGGCTGCCTCTGAACCAGCAGAACTCTTCAGGAGCATCTGTATGGTCAGCTGTTGGCAGTAACGGCTTTTTTACTAATTCCTAGTAAAAGTCCTGAGGTCACTTGATTACCTGTGTATCCCAAGAGCAAGGGACCACTTTGTGAGTAGCAAAACCTTAAAGATACTTCTGACCCAGTCCTTATCAATTAATTTATCTCTCAATATATTCTGGCTACAGTTGTGTTCCAGTTAGTTTTAATCAAACTGTTACCATTAATTTTATTTAAACATGTGGTGCCATTTCCCAACTCTGTACTGTTAGACATTAATATTTATTTTTTATTAAAATGGTGGAATGGTTAAATAAGTGTGAGAAACCCTTTATTAACCTTAGTAGGCCATAGTGCACGTTCACATATCATTAATTGTAAGAAGTCGGTCCTACGATAAAGAAATTTGCTTACCTTTGTGCAGTATAGCATTTTGCAGGCTTATCTGGCTTTGGACAAACTTTAGAAGACTGTCATTTGTAGCAACTAGAACAATGACCATGGTAAGTACTCAATGGAAGATATGTTAAAGGAATAATGTCACCCAGAGAAGTGAGAGGTTCTCTCTTGCATGTTATTAGGCACTACTTGTACAATGTTGACTACCTGAATTTGCTTGAATATGGTATATAGCCCCCAATATGTTCTCATGAATATAAGGAGTTGCTTAGATGTATATGGAGGGAGGCAGGCATGAAAACAGGTTGTGTGGTATCACAATTATTTATTAATTTTATTTTTCTTATTTATTTTTTTCCCTCAGAATTCCGTTTTTTTTTTTTTTTTAAGGTGACATCGGTTAATGAAATCCAGTAAATTTCAGGTATATAATTCAACAGTAAGGCATATATATATTCCACTGTGTGTTCACTGCCCATAGTTAGATTTCTTTCTGTCACCACATATTTGATGCCTTTTAAAAAGATGTAAATATTTTAAAAGTTTGAATTGCCAATTGACTATATCACATAAGAAATGTAAATTTTTGATAACCTGTGTTTGTGTGAATTGAGTATAGCTCTGAGCCATTAGCAATATTTAAATACTAATTTTTTTTTCACATAATGCTACAAAAATTGTAGATGTTAATTATAGACTCTAGGTGGTGGGTATATGACTATTCATGTTTAAAGTTATTTAACAACTCTGTACATTTAAAATGTTTATAATAAAATATTGGAAAAGATATAACTGCATATAGTTTGCTTATTCCAAAGTAGAATATAACAATATAATTTTTATATTCTTCATTTCAATTTGAAATACCTCTTACCCACTCAGATAATTTAAAATCATTTTGATCTAGGAAATAAGACTATACATGGATGTTAATGAACCTGACTCAGCAACAGGAAATGGCTTTGTATAAATTGTTGACAAAATGTTTATAAGACAGAGTAGATTCTAATCATGTTATGCACAGCGCATTAATGCTAATTTTTACAGGGTTATTATTATAGCCTTTTCACAGATTGGTAAATTTAGATATAAAACCTGTCTAAGGCTGAGGAGCAAATCACTAACACAACTGGGGTCATCTACACCTCGTCTGTCAAATGCTCTCTACTTTCGTCATGGAAATTCATCCATAAGTAAAAAAAGTATAAGTCGCTTAATCTAAAGATTTACTAATACAATATGTTTGTGTATAAGTGAGAAGGAGTATACAATTAAAACTTGTGTAAATGAGATACTATTATGAGTTGTTTGATCTGTGCTTGCCAAGTCTTCTTTATTCTGAGGCTTGTAATTACAGTGCCAAGATGAAGATGTATTTTAAACAAACAATGCTTCTCCCTTTTTTTATTCTTAGGCTTTTTGATTTCAATTTTGGCAACATCTACTTTTAGTCATAAGTCTGTGAAGTAATCTCATTTTAATACATTTAGAAATGCAAGGGATGGTAATATTTCTTAAAATGTAGATAGAAAACAATGAATTCTTACTTAATAATGATACTTTTTTAGAAATCAAGAAATTTAGACTTCTTTCAGAACTCATGAATGAGAACTATAAAATGATTCTTACATCAACGTGTGTTACTATCGGAACCCCAGGAGGATCCTTAATATGAAAAACCTACTTGTATTGTGGAACAAATCAGATCTAGAATGCCAATGAGAACAACTTAATATTGTATACGTGTCTCTATGAAATCTGAAAATTTTATATTCTTACTGAAAGGCCAAAACATCTCGCTCTTATGTGAAGATTTTGGTTTCTGGCATGCTGTACTGACACCATCTTGTCAAGGAATCTTCAGAATGACATCATTTGGGAAGATCTTTTTAAAGTCTTTGAGCCAAAATGTTTATACAATACCTTTATTTTAAATGAATACAAATGTGGGCTCTTCCAATACAAATGTGGGCCCTTTGTATCAAGGTTTGAGCTGCACCCAGGACCGGTGTGCTAACTTGGAATTTGGGGAGTAAAATGATAGCAGGGTTCTTCTTCCAGATCCACTATGCTCACAAGAGAATTTCTCATTACTTATGCATTTGTTTAACAGTCTCATATACATTTGGGGAGGATATTTTGGCCTATTGTAAAAATATCATTTCTTCTGTTTCCTGATTTAAAAAGTTTATGCATACATAATTTATGTCAAATATATGGAAAATATAGAAGTATAAAGAAATAACACCAGCAATAAGCATTATTAGCATCTTGATATAGTGTTTCTCTCACTATTAAAATCTATTTCTGAGTTCCAATACAAGCTTTTTTCTTTATCTCAGTGCAAAAATATAAAATAAAATAGAATGAAACTTGATCTATATGGTTCATGAATTTAGAGAACAAGAGTTTGGATAAAGAGGGATACCAATATAGACCTCTATATAGCTCTAAGTATATTCAGATAGCTGGAAGTCTATAAATCAAAATGAAGTTTTTGAAGAAATAACGTATTTTTACAAAACATACCTCATATTTTTAAGTAGGTAAGGCCATATAGGTTAGACAAAAGAAAGTTTCAGCTCCTCCTGCTAATATCTCCTTTCTCCCACTTTCTTATAATTTCTGAAAGTATGGCCTTATATATATTTTTAATGTATTGTTCTTAAAATAGATCTAAGGACTACTATCATAAAATATTTCTTTGTAATTACAGCTAAGAAGAACATACTTAAACGATTTAAATGTTGTGCTCTTTAAAATGTAAAATCAGAATTTTTGTCCATAATATAAATCAGTTATAGGTATTCAAGTACACAACATTTTTAATTGTTATAAACAAAAATTTAATTGTTATAAACTGCTGAAGCTAAACTCTGTGTTAGTAAGTTAACTACTTGTTTGCTTTCTTTCTGAATTGCGTCAATGGAC
The DNA here is from genome assembly GCF_000325575.1 of Pteropus alecto. Lineage (NCBI taxonomy): Eukaryota > Metazoa > Chordata > Mammalia > Chiroptera > Pteropodidae > Pteropus > Pteropus alecto. Next base: position 891,482 of record NW_006443569.1, on the reverse strand, counting down.
AAGAAAGCCAGATCTAGTTTCCCAGAGAGGAATCATTAAGGACAGAAATAGTCTCCTGAGCACAGGAAATCTGTAAGCATCTAAACAAGGAAAAGCAGGCTCCAGGGAAAATGACAATGTCACTAACATGCTCATTCATGTCTGGCCACAGAACCACCATAGATATTTAAAAGCATACTAATTAGGGCAAGGTAAAATATATTTGTTTAAAGAAAAATCACACTACTAACATATATATA
>NW_006443569.1:775654-891137 GCF_000325575.1 Pteropus alecto | reverse complement strand
ACCAAAAGCATTAATGTGTATATAAATCCCAATAATGAAAATTGAAATGTCCTTTTAACTATACCCATTATTCCGCAAAAGCATTATTACCATCTATTTCTCTTTATTTAATGGACAGAGTTATTGGCATGCAAAGTCACAATTTAAGAAGTGTAAAGGGTAATAACCAGACTTTTAAGCAGCGGAAACAAAAAGCTCCATAAAAATATTACTCTTAATTTAGTAGAAGAATGTAAATCTGAACGTCTGATATTATGCAAATTGAAATTTGGTAGTATTTCTTGAAGATTTCAGAATTAGTACCTTTATACCCAAAAATTCTTTCGTGGTTAGTTATATGCGTATTGGGCAGGGGAAGGGTGCAAAAAAAGCGGGAAGCTGAAAAAGTCTTTAGAAAGTGAAGAACGCCATTCAAACACTTTTTTCACTCATCATCTAAAAAACTGACAGACACATATTAAATAATTAAAGAATAAACAATTGCGAAAGGCTTCCTCATTCAAGTAACATTCTCCATAATCTACATATACTGAACCAAGGAATCTTAAATTGAAAGTAGTATGTGCTTTTCTGAATTAGTAAAATTTTACATGCTACAACCTCTAGGTTATGCTTTTCCACTAGAGGCCTCGTATTTAAAACACCAACTGATACAGGTATTCTTAAGAACATGAGTTAGTTCCTACCTCTACATAGTCCTTGGCATGGCCCCAATCTCGTTTGGCATCCAGATTTCCCAAACTGAAACACTCCAGTTGTCCAAGGTAAATCTTAGCTACTGACCGGCTAATTTTTCGAGTAACAAAATTAGCTCCTAAAAAGAGACAAAAGATGTATTATCAGTAGAGTTTATTTGACATCTAACAGTTTGGTGAACCAAACCAACTCTCAGCCTCTGGGCATTCCTTTCATTCTTTTCTTCCCCCCTCTTTAAAATAATAAACATAAACATCATATACTCCTATTAATAAAGCTATTTTGAGGCTCACGGGGAGAGGGAGAAGAGAATAAGTTAGCTCACAGGGTATATAACTAGTTAAAAGAAACAAATGAGAAATGCATTTGGGTTGTCAATAAGTGGTGATCTAACTTTTTTATAACTTTTATTTAGAAACTTGCACAGTGATCTGATTATAAATTATGGCACATTTCTAAATCGAAAGTTCTCCATACTAACCACAATGCCACCTTCCAATTTCATTTAAGGATTATCTACAGTAATGGGCTCCTGAATTCTTTATGAATATTTTGAAATGAATGGATGAAAGTTGTCATGAATTGAAGAAAGTAGTGAAATTGTTTTAATGTTCTCTGGTCTTTAATGAAAGCCTCTATCTACTTTTAAAAGATCATCAAAAAGGACATTAAAAGACACTGCTGAGACAATTTTATTTATGCTCCTGAATCTAGGTAAGGTTATCATAAAATACCAAGTAATGCCAAATTCTCAACGTAAGAACACACACATGAGCTAGTCAATGGCTTCATATAGTTTAGATAGATTACTATCATGATTTATCACTTCTCAATAACTTTAGCTTTGTTCTTTTGCAGATAAAGCAGGAAGGTGAATGTTAAGACAACAAGTTTTGGCTTCTAGAGAAACTGGCACAGGGATAAGGGGAATTTTTCTTAACAGGTTTTCTAATTTAGGGCAGGAATATGGCCCAGTGCAAGTTCAAACACATATTAAATTCACTTACTACACAAAATTAGTATATACATTTATAACATTATCATTAAAAATGACAATGGGTCTTCCATGGAAATCTAAAATTTCAGTTTCTCTTAGCAGTTCATAGAGTATGTTAAGAAATCAAAAGCTTCAACTTTCCATGGCAGTTTATGAAATACTGATCTCCTTCAAAAAGAGCCTTTCAAAAAGAAGATATGTTTATTAGGCGTAATCTCTCTCAATCTATTACCAATCAGCAATATTTATTTCCTATTGACTTGTAACAAATTTAGGTTTCTTGATGTCTACCTTTCTATTTTAATGTCAGGACTATACTATAATCCCAAAGGATGCTAGATAAACTTGTGATGCCAAATCATCACAGGAAGTTCCTGGCACAAAATAGTTCAGATTATTCTATTTACCATAAGCTAATGTTCAGGAATCAAATGGAAGCATGTGACTTTGTTCAAACAATTTACTTAGGCAATCCTTTCAACCAGTATTAATTGAACACTTACAAAACACCAAGCACTAAGCTGGGGGATCCAGGAGTGAAGCAGCAGCAGAAAGGAAAACACAGACAAATAAATCAGTGTTGCCAGAAATGAAATGACATATTTGCAAGGACAGAAACATTCAGGGTCTATAGCATAGCTTCTGGGTGTGGTCAGGAAATATTCACCAGAGAAGAAGCCTGAATTGAGTATCCTAGTGAGATCATGAAGGGATTAATTAAGTTGTTAGACAGGGACAGTGATCCAGACAGGGGGAATAACACATGCAAAGATAGGGAAGGGCCTTTCAGCAGGCCTTTCTCTTTAAAACCCTAACGTAACTTTGTAGTGACCACAACAGGATACCTCTGATGATAGCCACTGCTTTTAGCATAGCGCTAAGCTTTTTAGACAGAAACACATTTAATGTTCAGAGCAACCCACGAACTAAAAATTGTTTCTACCCCTATTTTGAAGATGAAGAAGCTGAGATCAGAGAAGTTATGCCAATTGGCCATTCTAAAACAGAATTCAAAACAGTGTCTATGTGGCTATAAATCCCAGGCTCTCACCTTACCAGGACGTAGAATGGCATACTAAGGGTATGGGAGACATACTTATCTGGATCCAAAAGTTATCTTGGATGCCTAGTCAAATTTATTTGAAATTTCTAGTTCTTTAAATTTAATTTTTAATATTATTTATAGCGGTTGTATTGAGATCCAATTCACATACAATTCATCCATTTAATGTGTATAACTCAATGGCTTTTATTATACTCAGAAACTGTGCAGCCATCACTATAATCAATTTTAGAACATTTTCATCACTCCAAAAATAAAATCCATGACCTTTAGCAGACACTCCTCATTTCCCCCCGCTCCCCAAGTCTGCTGGACTTAGGCAACCACTAATCCACTTTTTGTCACTATAGATTTGTTTATTCTGAACACTTCATATGAATGTTATCATATAACATGTGGTCTTTTGTAACTGGTTTCTCTCACTTAGCACAATATTTTCAAGATTCATCTATATTACAACATAAGTTAGTACTTCATTCTTTCTTTATGGCTGAATAATATTCTATTATGTGGCTATAACACATTTTATTTATTCAATCATCAGTAGATGGAAATTTCGGTTGTTTCTATCATTTGGCTATTGTAAATAATGCCTCTAAAAACATTCATGCACAAGTCTTTGTTTGGATATTATGTTTTAATTTCTCTTGGGAATATACCTACAGGTGGAATTTCTGGGTCACAAGGCAACTCTATGGTTAACCTATTGAGGAACTGCCAGACTGTTTTCCAAAGTGGCTGCACCACTTTACATTCAAATCAGCAGTGAACTGGGGCTCTCATTTCTCCACATCCTCCCTAACACTTGTTGTGGTTTTATCTCTTTGATGATAGTTATCCTAGTGGGTAGTAGTGTTATCTTACTGTGATTTTGATTTGCAGTTCTCTGAAAACTAATGATATTGAGCATCTATATTTTTATGCACCCATTGGTCATTGGTTTATCTTCTTTGTAGAAATGTCTACTCAGATCCTTTGTTCATTTTTAAGTTGTATTACTTGTCTTTTTATTATTTGAGTTGTAATAGTTCTTTATATATTCAGAATCCAAGTTCTTTATCAGATACATAAGTTACAAATATTTTCTCTCATTGTGTAAGTTATCTTTTCCCTTTCTTGATGTCTTTGATGCATAAAAGTTTTTGTAATTTTGAAGTCCAATTTCTTTCTTTCTTTCTTTCTTTTTTTTTTTTTTTGTAGTATGAGCTTAAGGTGCCATCCCCAAAAAGGTTTTGTCTAGCCCAAGGTAATGAAAGATTTCTCCTATACTTTTTAATAAATTATTAATTTTGTTTTTATAATTAGGTCTTTTACCCATTTTAAGTTAATTTTTGTGTATGGTATGATGAAAGGGTCCAACTGCATTCACTTGCATGTGGCTATACAGCTGGCCTAACTATTTGTTGAAAAGATTATTCTTTCTGCCTTTGAATTGTCTTGACATCTTTTGTTGAAAATCAATTAACTGTAACTGTATGAGTTTATTTCTGACTTTAATGCTATTCTGTTGATTTGTATATCCATCCTTATGACAGTACCACACATTCTTGATTATTATAGCTTAATGAAAGTTTTAAAATCAAGAGTGGGAGTCTTCTGACTTTGTTCTTTTTTAAGACTATTTTAGGTATTCTCAGTCCCTTAAATTTTCACATGAATTTTAGAATCAGCTTGTTAATTTCTGCAAAAAAGTCAACTGGGATTTTAATATGGATTATGCTGAATCTGTAGATCAATATGGGAAATACTGCCATTTTAATAATATTATGTCTTTTCAATTCACGAGCACAGAACGTCTTTTCATTTAGTTAGGTCTTTTAAAATTTCTTTTAGCAATGTTTAGTAGTTTCCAAAGAGTAAGTTTTGTACTCCTTTTGTTAAATCTGTTCCCAAGTATTTTATTCTCTTTGATCTCACTATAAATGTAATGTTTTCTTAATTTCATTTTCAGATTAATTTTAAACATTATTATTGCTACCATATGTTTTACTAGTTAATTCTTAGTCTAGGTTTAAAATGATTTTTTAAAAATTCTTTCTCTTCATTTTTATTCCTTTTCATACAAGACTGCTCTTTTTAGGAAAGAATTATATAAAATCATTATACAGGAGAGCTAAGGCCTTAGAGGTCACTTTGTCCAACCATCCCAAATGCGCAGGTGAATAAAGAGAGTCAGAGAGGCTGAACAACTGCCTACAGTGAGGACAAGTAGCTGTGCCTTACCTCAGCCTGTCCCACCTCACTAACCTGCAGTACAATGCAGGAGGTATCCGCCCTCAGATTAGATTCCTTATATGGTTGTGCATTATAACACATGTGGATAATGGAACTCCCCATAATTATTATAAATACATACTTGATTTCTAAGAGCCTTAAACTAGAAGATCCTAGCTAGGAAAAAAAACAAAAAATGAAAAGTTAGTCCAACGAACCAACTGAAGGCCACCTGCTAATTCTGGTACAAACCATTTAATAACTGTGAAGTTACAGTTTCCTCTGTAAACTACAAGTATAGAAATATTTACTGCATCAAATCACAAAGTGGACTAACATAGATGAAATGGCGTTGTAGAACATAAATCACTACAGAAATATAAGGAATTAATATCAACATGTCCTTGTTTGTAAAAGAATGATAATAACAATACTTACCATATATGTTTGATGTTTAAGTGAGAAAATCTAGGTAATATGATTAGCAAGTTCTCAATAAATGTTAGTTATTATTGTAATTATTATATTACAATGTTAATGGTCTCTACAATTAAGTCTCAATGAAAGTTTGGATTTCTTAGTTCTTTTATGACTCTTAATTCTCTGATTTTAAAATTCTGAGATTAAAAACATTTATTTGTAAAGATATGTGTACTCCTATATTCATTGCAGCATCATTCATGGTGGCCAAGATTAGGAAACAACTGAAGTATCCTTCGAGAGATAATTGGATAAAGATGTGAGATATATATATAGATCTCTATATAGCTTATATATCTCTATATCTACATTTATATATCTATATATAGATATAGATATAGATATGGATATATATAATATATCCATACATGTAATAGAATAAAACTCAGCCATAAGAAAAGAGGAAATACTGCCATTTGTGACAACATGGATGGATCTTGAGAATATCATGTTAAGTGAAATAAGTCAGATGGAAAAAGTCAAGGATCATATGATTTCACTCATATGTGGGATATAAAACTGAAAGTAACAGACGAACAAACAAGAAAAACAAAAACTCATAGATACAGACAACAATATGGAGGTTACCAGAGGGAAAGGGGGCTGGGGGTGATAGAAAAGCATAAAGGGAGTCAAATACATGGTCACAGACGATTTGAATTTGGGTGGCAAATAGATAACATATAGATAACATACTGTAGTACTGTACGCCTGAAATCTATATAATTTTATTGCCAATGTCACCTCAGTAAATTTAATAAAATTGAAAAATAACCAACAGCCAAATGTAGGCATGAAGACTTGCACACTGAAAGCACATTTCTTAAATCACTGTAGGTTACTTTTTCAATATAAGTGCATAAACCTAGGAAAAATATAGTACCCACATAAATGTATATTCATAAGAAAGAAATCAATTAAGAAGGATTTTAGTCCAAATATTAGTTCTAAAATTGAGAGCACGTGTTTTGCTAGTGTTGACAGAATGAAAAGAACAGAATTTCTGTTTCAGTAATATAGCAAACAACAAAAACCGCCACATTAAAAAACACCAAGATAACTGGATAAAATATTATCATCATTTATGTAAATTCAAAGCTGAGTCTCCCAAGTGAAGTAACCAGGTGAAGGGGGAGCTCCTGCCCACAGGTCATGGGTGGGCACTGAGAAGTTTGTGCTGGGAGCAGAACTGGAATTCCATCTTAGTACCTGAAAACAGCCATCAGCTTTACTATACAATCTGAAGAGAAGTCTTTCATGTAGAACACTGGAAGTAGGGTTATACATCATGTGACTTATTGATAATTCTGTCACTTTTATCAGTGCTATTATCGTAAACAAGTGTTTTAACTTTTCTGTTACCTTATCTATAAAACAGAATTATAATCCATACTAAGGAACAAATGAGATACTACAATTCAAAGGCTACAGAATACTGTATCAATGTAAAGTACTTCTATTGTAAATGTTTACTGTTTTGGATATTTTTACTGTGATAAAACTTTTTTTTAAATGTAAGGCTTTTTTTCTTTTGCATTTCTCGTTACACGGTCATCTCCATAGTTAGTCCAATGCTGGAGAAAGATTAGAAGAGCTACATGAAATAGTCAAAAAGAAACAGTTACTATTCATCCCTATTATTCAAAATAGGTTTCAGTAAGAAGACAGTAAGTTTGAAAGCAAGGCTTCATGGAAAAGTAATTTTCTAAATAATTGTAGTGTATCAAAAACCAAATGTGGTCACAGCCCAAAGTTTCTCCCACAAGTGATGCCCCTTTGGGTTCTGATGGGCAGGCATGTGGCCTGAGGTCCTTTGGAAAAGGACAGGATTGGAAGGAGACGTTCCAAGTTGACCTTTTCTAAACTAGTGAAGAAGAAAAGAAATTTTAAAGACATGAGTAGAGGTGGGAGAAGTGAATCTTTGGTATTTTAATCTAGCCTCTTTAGGATGAGATAACAAGTAAGTTGATTAAAGAAATCATTGCGAGGAGCCTTCACACTATTTCATGCTGGAGAGTCTGGAAAGATCTCCTTAGGATGCCACCAGGACCGAACTGAGGCATCTGCATCAGGACATGCTAAGTAGTAATGTTAGGCTCTCCTAAAGGCATGAGCAGTGGCATGAGAGCCAGCAGGCCCACCATGGACCCTGAGTGGGCCTAGGTGGTAAGAGGAGGATGCCTTGTAGTTGAGGCTCAAAAATAAAACCATCTAAGCCAGAAACCACATGTAAGACAAAGCAGTGGGGTCTACAGTTCATATGCCAGTAAGGGATGGAGTGAGGCTGACTTGCCGCAGGGTCCTTTGGAAAGAGAAGCCCCTGAATTTTATTAGCAGTAGACACCAGAAAGAGCCAGACCTGGGGCTAATGCCACTTTCTTGGCCACCAGGCAAGGGAGTAGCTTGTACCAGCAACTCTGCAGTCGAGTCCAGCAGGCTCACAGAGTACTACATGGACCTGAGGATGTCAATTGCCCCTCTTGTCAATACAAGGTCCAATAAGTAACATCTGTGTCCCATATATCCAGATGCTATCTCAGAGAGAAATAAGGGAAGATGGCAAAACTAGAAAAATGGATTTCAACATTATATTATAATACACAGTGAATTATATTTTTTAATTGAATTCTTTTTGAGAAAAGTATAAATTTAATCTTTTAGGACTGTATTAATTTCCTGTGGCTGCCATAACAAATTACTATAAATTGAGTGACTTAAAACAACTGAAATTTATTCTCTCACAGTTCTGGAGGCTATAAGTCTAAAATTCAACAGCACCATGCTCCTCTGGGAGCTCTAGGGGAATGCTCTTTCTTTGCCTTTCTGGGTCCGATGGCTCCAAGTATTCTTGGTTTGTGGCATCACTCTAAACTCTGTCTCCATCTTTACATCACCTTCTCCTCTGGGTGTCTGTGTCTTGGCCTCCTCTGTTTCTCATAAGAACAGCTGTCATTGGACTAAAGAGTCCACCATGATAATCCAAGATCCTTAATTATATCTGCAGAGACCCTTTTTCCAAATAAGTTCACATTCACAAGTTCTAGGAAGTAGAATGTAGACTTATCTTTTTGAGGCCACCATTCAACCTACTATAAGGATTAAGGATTAGAGTATTTGAAAAAATATGATAAAACATGAATCAGGCATTGTTATATTACTTTAATATCATCTTAAGAGTAATTATATATCTGTTATGAGCACAATAGTGAAATAGTCTCCAACTGTAAAAAATTAATTTAAAAGTGATAAAATAAGTTTCCTCTTTATTTAAACTCTGCAAGTTTGACTCAGTTAAAAGAAACAGCTATGTTTCTTCAGAGAATACACATCTATTTATAATTTTGGACTGGAAATGCTTTACATACTTCAGTATTTACCAATTTCCTTTCTCAATCATATCTTCCTGAACCTTTCTTCTAATATAATTTCCTTTTTTGTGAAAATGTATTCTTTAGAAGTTCCTTTAAATGTAGAGAAAGTGTCTGGCTCATTTATGAAAGGTAGTTTTGCTAATTATACAATTCTTGGTTGAAAATTATTTTCTCTCAGCATGCTGCGAGCATTATTCTACTGTCTTTCAGTTTCCTTTTGTTGCTATTGATAATTGTGAGGCCTGTCATTGCATTGCAGTTTATCTTATTTTCCTCTCGTTAGTTTTGATATGCTCTTTTTGTCTTTGGTACCCTGAAGTTCCAATTTCATGTGTCCAGACATGGTTTTCTGATTTGTGTTCATGGTACGTCTGTATCTGTGTCTCTTATATCAGGTCTGAAAATTTCTCAGCAACCATCTCTTCAAATATTGCCTATTCTTCACTCTATTTTCTCCTATTTCCTTCTGGGAAAGAATGTTAGACCTTTTCATTTTACCTTTTATAATTTTAATCTCTTCTTTTATAATTTTAACCTTTCTATTCTTTTCTGCAATATTCTGGGTAACTTATTTATATCCATCTAAATTTCCCTCAGCAGTCTATATTTAAGGGACTCATTTAATTCTTTATTTCAATAATTATTTTTCATACAAAAAATTCTCTTTTTCAAATTTGCCTGAATATTTTTATATTCTGTTATTTTTAATTTATGTCTTACTAATTTTATATTCTGAATTTGACATTTCCAATATTTAAAGTTCTTTAAGGACTAATTTCTTGTTATTTCTGCTAACTTTGACTAATATATGTTTTCTTGTGCATTTGGTGACACTAAGGGTTCATGTTCACTAATCTAATCTTCTAGAAACCAGAGGATACCTCTGAGAATAATAGTTTCCTCCTGAAAGGATGTGCATTTGTTCCTGATAGAAGCCAGAAGATATTAACCCCTGTGACATTTCATCCCCTTCCATAGTCCCCAAGTTAATACAAGTATGTTCTACCACTTCGTTGCTATCTCAGGTCAAAACTCGAGCCTGCTAATTAAGAGGCGGGGCAGTCACTAAAGTCCTATTAAAGTTACCACTTCACATTAAATGAGGACTGAACACCACTATACAATTATTTGTAATAATTTTTTTCATATACCAGGCAAACTACTTCTTTTCCTTATGAAATTCTGGAACACAAGATAATCTTGTCTTTGTGGTTCTCCCCCTTTACACTGGGCCTTACTTCCTGTAAGCACAGATGATGAAGATTTGCTGTGGGACCATTCTAATACCAACACACAGAAGGCATCTCAGTTATAGAACTAAAGCCAAATTTTTAATTTCCTGGCTTTGTTCTTGTGTCTAAGTCTTACATTAATATGTGTGTGTGCACACATGCGTGTACATATATGTACATATTCCTTGTTAATTTAAACTTTCCAGTATGTCATAAATCATACCAACATAATATTTCCATAGTCAAATATCTTTTAAAACAAAAATTGAAGTAAAAGAACTGACAGAATTTATACAACATATGCCTTCAATTACCAGCATTAAAATTTAAGACATGAATAGTAGCACATTTCTTAAAATTAAAGAATTAGCTCATCTCTTAAATTACAGTCTTTACTACAATGTATTATACTTCAACAGAGTTTTATTTTTTAAATCCAAAATGCAACATTGGACATCTTGTGATGACTGAGCGGAACTAAAGAAACATTGAAGGAGATATGGTAAGTCCTCCTAGAGACAACTCTTCTGTTTATCACGTTAAACAGAATTCTTTCTTTTTTAAATACATATTTCATAATGGCCCTGAAATTATAGTTTCTAACTCCTAAGAAGCAAAGTAGCTCTGAGCATGTGGCAAATTCTATTGTTTGTATGTATACATGTACACGTAATTGTGTGTGTGAGCATAAATTTATCCCTGCCAGCACACAAATAGTATTTAAAGTAACTGCAATTTCTCTAATAGAAATTCTATCCATTGCCCAGTACTTCATCCAAAAGCTTTTAATTTAAAGATTTTTTTTGGATTTAGATAAAGTACAAAGACAGTTTGGACAATATTCTTCGGAAAACAGAAATCATTCCAATTTATCCTGAACCCCACATGAACCTCTGCCTTGGGGCCCTGCATTTTCCCCCTGTGGTAATCTCTGGCCACCCCACTGTGAACTGCCTGGGCCATGGCTTAGTGTGGACAGGGTGTAGAAAGAAGAGACACTGGGAAGGTCATGGCTAACCGAGCAGACTACGGAGATCAGAGAGCTCATACCTCATTTGCTCACCAAGTCCTGCCAAGAGCAACACTATTTAACTGCAGGTACTCAAAATCCAACAAGCATGCAGACTTACAAGAGGACCATTTAAAATGTGCATCTGTTGGGGATAGCTACCACCTTTTGGCAACGATTCATAAATATGTGTTTTAAAGAGAAAGGTTCAAACTACTTTGTATTTGCATCAAATGCTCAATGCCTTTTCTACTGAAAGTAAGATAATTTGCATTCATAAATCCTCACTTCAGGGTTTCTCAGTTTTGACATATCAGGCTAGAAAATTCCTTTTTGTCGGGGATTGTACTGGGAATTGCAGAGTGTTTAGAAGCATCCCTGGGTTTTACCCATTAGATGCTAATAGCATTCCTCTCTCAAGTCGTGACAACTAAAAATGTCTCCAGACATTTCCAAATTTTACCCGGGGAGACAAACTGTCCCTATTGAGACCACTGCCTTAGTCAAACAAAACAACCCTGACAAAGCAAAATCCCACAAAATTCAGACAAATTTATATAGAAGTGCTAACCTTTCCCACATATACTGTGTTGTCTCTCTACTCATTGATACACTGATCAAACTATCAGGGAACTAATAAGTATGAAATATTTAAAATATGATGAGACAGGGTGAGTGAGTGTTCCTCTAAAGTCAAAGTGAATATATAAGTTTGGCCTCCCGAGGAGGGTCTAGGTAAAAGCGCACATTTGGGAAACATTGATGTGTAGATGGTATTTCAAGTCCTGAGACCAGCTGAGACCACCAAGAGAGGAAAGTGAAAAAAGAAAACAGAAATGGTCCGAGAACTGAATCCACTGACACTACAATGTTTAGAGGTCAAACAGATGAGGAGGAAGCAGCAATGATGACTGAGAAAAGAAAGCAGTGAGGCTGAAGGAAAACAAGAGTGTGCAGGAATCCTAAGAGTCTGGAAAGTGCATGACCGGGAGGTTGTTAATCACGATGCCTGCAAGTCAGGGAGGAAGACAGAGGACAGATGGAAAAATGACCACTGGTTATGGCAGCATCAAGGTGATAGGCAACTCTGTTCAGAGAGCTTCAGAGGAATGTGGACAAAAGTCCAATGGGTGAGAGGGGTCAAGAGAAATGGGGGAGTATAAACAACTCTCTTCAAGACTTTTGCTATATGGTAGAAAAGGAGGTGAGATTAAGAGGATTTTATTTCAAGACAGGAGAAAAAGCAGCATCTTTGTAGGCTAAAGAGAAAGATATAGTGATAAGGGAGAAATTGATCCAGGGGAAAGTGAAAATCACTGGTGCCATGTATTTGAGAAGGTGATTACAGACAGGAGTTAGTGGATAAATGGTGGGCTCTACAGACAAGCTCATCCACAGGCAAAGGAGAGAGGATAGAGAGAATACAAATGTAGATAAAAAGTGTGCAGATGTTCCCATCTGAGGGCTCTGTTCTCCCCTCAGTTCTTAAACAAACACTCTATTCCACAATTTATCTTCCATGTCCATCATGTCCAACCTCACAGATGCAATATATCTGTTATCCAAGAACACAGTAACTGCCAGTCTCTTGATTACTCGGGTCCCCAATCTTTATTCCCGTCTTTTTGCTATTATGATCTAACATTTCAGCCATTTTGTTGCTAATGCCCTTAATTCCATTGTTCCCCTAACTGTTCCACTTCACAGACTCTGCAAAACCTCGAATCAATATCTACCATGTCCCTCCTCCCATGGCGGTGCGTCTGAGTGCTGTGGGCAAAAAGTCACACACCTATTCTAATTACAGTCTCCAATTCAAGCAGCACTTATGGCCTGGTAATCATTTTGTGTGACAAGCAAGTTCCCAATCAGGTCTCCCTCCTGTTCACCTCAGAGGATAAAACCTTTACCTCATTCATGTCTCTTTTACTTAGTTGACATGATTTTTTGGCTGTCACTGCTTAGTGAATGGGCTCATCATCTACCCAGCTGCCTCTTCATCACCTTTGACATTTTCTCATTCAAATCGTCCAGTCAACTGCTCAAGTCTTGCTAACTCTACTTCGACAGATCCCAAATCCAGGCTTAGTATACTATGATTGGGCTGGCTGCCTAACTTTTAGATTCTCCCAAGGGCATTTTTGTGTTCCTTCCTTCTTTGAATTATCCTAATGGCAATAGCCCAACTCCACCTCTCTGACTGTACTGACTTATTTAAGAGTATGAGCCTAACACAAGCTGACCCAAAGAACAACATTCTCCTTACTATAGCGATTGGTTGAGGGATGGGCACCTGATCAAGGCAGATCTTCAAGCCCATCACCAGATCTTTTCCAAGTAGAGTAGAGGGAGAAAACATTTTTCTTTCAGGTAGTGGAATTGTAGCTGATAGTGACTCTAGTTCCAGCTTCACAGAAGAGAGGTATGAAACGATAAAACCAAGACAGGAAGAAAAATGGACACAAAAAGCAAAGAGAGAGCACTCTGAAGATATCCAAGTTTCTGATTTCAGTTGTCCCTGAGATCAGGCTAGATACATCCTTACCATAACATCCATTCATCATAATTAATCTACATAAGCCTAATGTAAGTTTTGCCATTCCTAAACCATAATTCCTCAGGTACACAAGCTCCAACTCAGTGAATAATTCCTTTTGGTCAGGTCCTTACTATTTTCTTAGAATTGCTGCCATTGCTACCAGATGTTCTTCTTGCCCTGAGTCTCTTTTCTCTTCAATCTGTTCTAAACCTTACAGGTTCTAAATGCAAATCTGATAACAAACGTTTCTCTCTTCACTGGTGACAATGCAATATTCATGTGTGACCTGTTGCCTGCCACCTTCTAGCTTTTCCTCTTGCTTCTTTCCCATTTCACAGCTCTTTTTAGCCACATCCAAGTGGGTGCAGGTCCCTTGGCAGGCCTGAGTCCCTTCTTCTTCTCTGCATACCCCCTCCTCTTTAATCCACATTTCATTACCCAACTATCACCTCATCGCTCCGCTATGCTCCTCAATCACTCTTTGCATATTCTACATGCCTTTATTACACTCCATCGTAAATTTTAATTTGCTTATCTCAGCTGTGAAAATTTTAATGCCAAGCATTATATTCTTCTCTCTTTCACCTGTGTCTAGTATAGTGCCTATAATATGATAGGTTTTCAATAAACATTTTCTGGTAGGGCGATAAGAAAGTAGGAGTATTCTACAGATCAAAGGGTAAGATATCTTTTTATCAGTAAATGTAGTACAAAATGAACTTAGCACTTTCATTTCTTTTGCCACAATTCCAGATTCTAAGTAATGATTAAACTCTTAAACTGGTATGTTTGGTTTACAAGGATATACCCACCAGTAAGCATAACAATAACATCACAAATATCAGTAAATGACAAAATTTATCTGATCATACTTGGCAGTTTGTCTCTCTTCTGACACATTTTAGTCAGAATTTCTTCATAGCCTCCATGTTTGTCAGGACCTCTGTAGACTACTTTTACTTCTATAGTAAGAGGTGGAGGGTAGGAAGAGAAAAAGGAGAGAAGAGGAATATAATGCAGAAGGATCAAACTTTCTGTCATGGGAGAATACATTCAATTTATATAAGGATGAAAAATGCATGAGAATAATAAAGAGGTATGTATATCATCTTCTGAAACCAACTCCTTTTTATAGAAATCATTTATTAATATTAAAAATGACTTATCCTGCACTGTTCTATATTATGTTTGGGCTTCAGAATTTACAAAGAGTGATGTAGCATAATGACAATGTTTGATTTGTTTGTCAATGTTCATACTTAAATCTTTTGAATTAAGTTTCTTCTTTAGCATCCATCTTGACTCAGAACCAAAGTGCCATTTAAGAAATAAAGCAGGGTCATTTCATACAAATTTCATGTTTGAAGAAACTTAGGAAAAAAAATAGTATTGGCTTATTGCCATTCCAGTGTAAAGACAACAATATCAGAAAATCTTTAAAAGTCCTTTGATTCAAATTCTTCATCTGATAGAAAATGGGGACAAGACAAATGTCTATAAAATGAGGCAACTGCATCTCCTTCCACTATAATCTTATTTGATTCCCATGACAGAGTTTCTGTTTTTCTCTCCTGTCACAGAAAAATAAATATATGCAATATCCTAAAAACAAATGCGTACAAATGATATTTTTTTCGCCCAAGTAACATTATCTCCTCCTTAATAACTGTTGCTGATACTTGGTTTGGACTTCAGTTTATGAAATATTTTTCAAGAACGGTCAGAATCCAAGGGCAAGACTAACTAGAAATAAAGTTTGAACTAGAAATAAGCATTGGCTGCTAGTCGGTATACACCAACTGAATTGTTGATGTGGAATATATGTATAATATTAAGGAAAAGAAAAAAACAGGGAAGATAAAATATGATTTTCTTATTTGTTACACAGTCTTTCTCCTCTATCACTACTTATACCTTCTTGAGACTCTTTTATCTACTTTAAGTTCTCAATTGGAGCAGCCGAGGGAGCACACAGGATGATAGCAGCATATCTCTAAAGCACACCAGAGCAGTGACAGAAACCATGTCTGTACTAGAATAGGGAATGTAGCATTAAGTTCATTTTCTGGAAATTTAAGTAATGATTTTTAAAAATTTGGTCAGTATGATGGTTAAAATTATATGTCAACTTGACTAGCCCATGGGGTGCCCAGATATCTGGCTAAACATTATTTCTGAGTGTATCTGTAAAGGTGTTTCTAGCAAGATTAGCACTTGATTGAATCAGTAGACTGAATAAAGCATAGTGCTCTAATGCAAGTGGGCCTAATTTGATCCCTTGGAGGCCTAAACAGAATAAAAAGGTGGATGAAAGGAGAATTTCTTCTCTCTCTGCCTGAGTGTTAAGCTGGATCACTGGTCTTTTCTTGCCCTCGGACTGGGACTTAAAACATGAGCTCCCCTGGTTCTCAGGCCTTTAGCCTCAGTCAGAAACGACACCTAGAACTCCAGCTTTCTGACATCAGATCATGGGAATTCTCAGCGCCCATAACCATGAGTCAATTCCTTATAATAAACCTCATGTATGTACAGATATCTCCTATTGGTTCTATTTCTCTGGAATTCCTAACAGTCAATGTTAGATAAGATACTTTTAAGACATACTGACACTAAAACACAACATGCAAGGAGATAAACTGTCACACAAATATCTTTTTTGTTCAAGAGTTTTGCCTTGAATTTTAGGATCTGCACATATTACTCTTAAGGCTCTTATTTGATTTGCATGAAAGCAATGTCTGTGAGCTGTAAAACCCAATGTTCTTCAAATCAGTTTAAGAATAAATATTGTCGCTATCAACAAAAACACAGATTAAACAACCAAAAATAAGGTAGCTATCATCTAGCTGTATTATTGACATAGTACTCCCTAGATAGTCTATAAGCTAAATACCATAAAATATAATTTTTGAAAGTTAAAAGACTGTGTTACAAGATAGCTTAGTCATATATTGTCACAGTTTCTATGTTAACTACATAACAAAATTCAGGTGAAAAAATCTGCTTCCATGCTTTGCTTCATCATTTCATTTTTTCACTAATTAAATTTAGGATTTAACAAAACTGAAAAAGAAAAACCAGGAAAGTAAAGAAGAAACAAAAAAAAGTCAAAAACAGGAATAAAGGTCTTGAAGAAAAATCTGAGGGTCAAAAAGGAAGCTGATGTGACTAGAATAAAGTTTATTTTGGGAAATGAAGTGTGACTGAAGAGACAGGCCATTTTAGGATCCAGCATAATATAATGGATAATCATAGGGGTTCTACAGTTAAGCTGCCTGGGTTCAAATCTTGTACCCTTCACTCACTATGGGAAGGTAATTTAATCCCTCTAAACTTCTGTCTCTTCGCCTATAAAATGGGTATAACCATATCTTCTTAATAGCTTTATTATAGAGATTAAAAGAAATGAGTGGAAAACAGAGTACCCTGCACATGGTAAGGGCTAAATGTTAGTTGCTATGTTACTTATCATCAGTAGTATCATTAACAGCTCCATAAGTAAAAACTTTTTTAAAATGGAAGCTATTAACTCGAGAGCCCTTGATATTTCTCAATAATGATTTTTGCTTAAAGATTCCAGGCTTAGAAGACTTAGAATCCAGCCAAGAAAAAAGAGAATATGCTAAAAGCATCAAGCTAGTCTCAAGAGGCATTGGGGGAAGTGGCTGCAGGGCATGCTCATCCCTGCATCTGGAGGAAAGGAGCATGTGGAAGGGCAGCCACCTTAGACACCAAGTAGGTAAGGCTTCAAAGTGATCAGTAACCACCCCCAAGAGTCCTTCCTCCTGGTGGAGGTTTGCTGTCTAGATCCTGGAGCATATCTCATGGGGATCATTCAACTCCTGCAATCCTCACCCCCGAATCCATTCTAGAAAAGTGGCTTCATTTTCATAGCCACCAATCTTAATTAACATAGTAGTATTTATCTTGTCTACCAAGTTCTGCTTATCTCTTACAAAAGGTATACATGCTATTTTTTTTTTTAATATATGTATGTTAGCACATCATAGTGCTGGACATAGAAGAGTAGATTATATTCATTTTTTGTATTTTCATTTCCCTGCCTTATATTTGCCTCCTATAAGGAATATTTCCCTTTGAAGGTTTAAGAAACATTACCAAATATCTAGCACTTGATTGTCACAAACTTCTAAGAGTGTACAGTGCTATGGCTAGCTACATGAAAATATATTAGTACTAAGGTTCTTAATATTTAGTCTTCTTCCAATAAAATTAATCAGTGCTCCCCTGAGAAACTCCTTCCTCTTCCTTAAAAAAAGGTTTTGCTCCTTTAGCACAAATTCATTGTTAGGATTTAAAGAGGCACCTGGGCCAAGGCTGAGACGTTTCCTGTGTACTTCAACACAGCCTTCTTTAACATCTTGTGGGCACTGGGGCTTCCCCTATTTCATTGATAAAATTTTGCTGCATACCTACCTTTCTCATAGCCAGCAAGTGTTTGTGTGGTTTTTTTGTGTGTTTTTTTTGTTTGTTTGTTTGTTTGTTTGTGATCAGATTGTATTTTTACTTCCTTAATTGCATCTCATTATGGGCTACTTATCCTCATGTACATCTTGCTTTAGTGCCTTTAAAGAAATCTCAAACCTACTAGACATTTAAGAAGTTATAATGATCTACCTATTCTGACAGTAATAAGCCTTTTTCAACATAAGCTTTTGCTTACTCTGGGAATCTGTATTCTACCCGTCATTAAGATCTGTCCAGGCCATGAATGTCTGTATAATACCAGGAAGTGTTCATTAAACCAGGACCATATGAAGATGGCAAAAGAATTTGTTGAGAATGGTTGAGCCCAGACTCTGACAAGATCCAAGTACAACTTACTAAATGTATTTAGGTTACTCGAAGCCCCAGGATTCCATCAGCCTGTAACTACAAAGGAGTTCCTGAGAAATGTTAAATATTCTTAAAACCAATTGTCTAAAATCCTCACCCTACTAGCATTGCACTACTTGAGGGAGGAACCAGTCATCAGTATTCTCCATAAGAATTCTACTTGCTACATGGGTTGCTGCTCCCCTGAGAGTTCAAAGCTGCACAGGTCTTTAGGTTTCAATGGTCAATGCAGTTCCCTCAATGAGTTGTACTTCACAACTGGAAGTGAGGGATACCCCCTTCCTAACTCATGCTGTCAATTTATAATCTGATACCCAAAGGAGTACTTCTTGTATCCTTAGTTCTCTAGCCTCAAATTTCTTTAAAAACAAACAAACAAACAAACAAATACACAAACAAAAAAACCCTATACTGCCTTACTTTCCACCATCTCTTTTTCTCATACCTACTTATGTGTCTCAACTTCAAGTGTTGCTGATCCTACTCTTAGTTTTTTAGGCTGAACTTAGACTATACTTGCTGTAAGTATATTTACAATTGTCTAACAAACTATAAAGAATATTCAGCAGTTCTGGTTAAAATTTCCAATGCCCTCTCACACCTCCTCCCTCAGCCCAACTCACGCACACGCACACATACATGCATTGATCTTAACCTAAGGAACTGTTCGGTTTCAGGCAGATTCTCTTCATTGTGCCCCTCGCAGGCTGGTCTGCCCTGATGGTTTTGTTCCCAGAAGTTTATATTATGTTTTAGTATAGGCTTATGCACTGGCCAAATGCAGTCTTTAAGTACTAAGTCATTATCAGCTCCTTTTTATGCAAGGCTTTGATTCCTCCACTGGGCTTCCCATATTGTTGACTGTGGATCCGGAGTGTTGTAGCTCTTTTGTAATCTTTTTCTTTTGCAATCAGTATTTTCTTATAGAATAAGTTTCCTTCTACAAAGGGTGAACACAGCAGAGTAATATGTGTTTTAAATCTTCTATCTAGAAGAATCTCTTCTGCAGAGTTTAGTCTTTAAATGAACTCTGCAAAGTAAACACCCAATACACAACAGAAGTGCAGAATATTATTCTTACCAATACTTCATGTTCAATTTTCTTTTTTATTTTTTCACATCTTATCTATCTTAATTACCAGGTTCCAAGGTCTGAAAGCTCAACTTCTTAACTTGCTCAGGAAAGATAAATTGTCTATCCCTTTGTTAATTTCCCCTTTTATTACTCCTTGCTATTAATATTATATTTTAAATTGTGAGGTGGCACAAACTGACCCTTCTTCTTCAGATACATTAGTAGTAGCAGTGGCTGAAGTAATAATAATAGTATGTTAATAACTTTACGAACAGTATTTCCTTTAATGTGTACAACAACCCTAAATAAAGACTATTATTATCCTATTTATAGATGAGAAAATTGAAGCTCAGAGAGACTTAGAAACTTGGCAAAAGTCACTCATTTAGTAAGTGGTGTAACCTGGACTGAATCCAAGCAGTTGAATACTTCTGTATTGTTAGCTGAATCTGAACCAATAAAAAGGGGGAACAAAATTCCAAAATAAATAATGAAAAAGAAAGCTCTGACTCAACCTAAATTTGAGGGGAAAAATGCCATCGTGAAAAAATTTGCAATTTATCCTATAATCTATAAAATTTAAATTATAATTGTACTCAATAAAATTTAAATTATAATTGTACTTATGTGTATTTTTTTAGTATACTCCCCCAAAAAAATTGTGTTTTTTTTTTTTCTGGTTTGAAACTTTTTGACAAAACAACATTTTGTACCTCACATAAGGTTGTTAAAGGACCATTAATAAAAATATGTGAATCATTTTTAAAATACTTAAAGTTTTCATTAATTTTCCTAAGGGTCTTTCATAGGCCTTTGGTGTTTACCATATCCTTCCATATCATCATCATCTTTTCTTGACTTCTCAAATATAAAAATTTGCACTGGTTAGCTGCCAGAATCTCATTTGTAAATGGCTTTTCCTGTGATTCCAGCAATTCTCAATACATTTTTTCTTTTTGCAAGTCATAGATATCTCAGTGACCACTCTGATTCATCTGTAAACATCATTAATACGTTTTCAGTTTTCGGTTTAAAACCATCTCTAATGGGCGTGCCCTGCTGGATTCAAATTTCTCACTGTCCTAGTTTTATTCCAGTAGCCACAAAACCCCACAAATAGGGTTCCAACAGTCTTTCACCTTAGAAGAGGAGTGAAGAAACTAATACTTAGGTAGGACTCAGCACTAAAAGTACAAAAGAGGGAAGAAAAGAGTAGGAAAAAGGAAACAAACAAATGTTCAAAATCTACCAGGCACTGAATCTATCTTTTTCACATATGACTTTATTATGAACCCATAGGTAAATATATTGTCTCGTTTATCCTCACTATGCACCTAGTAGGTAGGCATTATTATCAAGGCAGAAGAGGAAACTGAGGCCTGAGTAAGTAACGTGGTCAAGTTGAACCCATCTAGGCCCAGCTCTGAGAGGCTTAACGCACTCTTAACTGCTGTGTACACTGCCTGCTTATACTGGGGGAGTTGTGCTATATGATACCAGACAGTCATCAGTTTGGTTTCAATGTAAATATCACAGAAATTATAAAACAGTTTAAGAAATCAATTTAACAATCCCAGAAGCTTCACCTCAGTAGGTGGGAAAAACACTTTACTTTGTTTAGTGGTAATAACCACCTCAATTAGACCAACTATTGCTTCAAAAGTCTTTCATGTTGAAGCAATTACACCTCATCTCTCCACAAAGAATAATATAGGCAACAGCTCCAAGCGTACATGTCATCTGTGAAGTATTACAATCTACAAACTAAATGATGTCACTTTGTACTCAACCAGAAAGGCAGCCTAGAACCTGGTGGATCCAAGGTGAGTGGCCAAAAATTTAACCATTTACATAGACAAAATTGTATTGTGTAAAATCTATAATGTACTGTTGGACTGTAACATGAGATTACTTTATTCCTTCATTTCACAATGGGTAGCTACACCTTTTTTTTCAATAACTTAAGGCTATGAAGCTCATTTGAAAAAAAAGACACAAGGTATCTTTAATAGATAGAAATACAAATAAAATATTGGGCTGTTTGATATTGGTTCATTTGTACCTTCATATCGGTATAGCAGCACAAATTGAATTTGTTACTCAGGCTGGCAAATACTAATTTAGTAATCTGTAAAAAGATTATTTTATTTACACACACACATACAGAGAGAGAGAGACAGAGATAGAGACAGAGAGAGAGCGTGCGCACCAGCAAGCGCTTTCTGCCTACTGGGATTAAATAAAAACAAGTTCCATTTATCTAATTTATATCATGCATTCTATTATCCCCAAAAGCACTCAAATATATATGAATTGGAATAATTTTAAAGGAAAATTCTCAAATAATGTGAACCTCTCACATTATTACTGTAATCTTATGCATTGAAAATGATCTCAAGTCCATTTTAATGGTTGTCTTATAGCAAAGCCAGAACATAGACTCTACAACTTATTCCCAAATGAAAGCTTTGTTCTTGTTATAATTTATAACAAAAGATAATTACACTCATTTATTTTGGAAGTGAAGGGAGAGTCATGGGCCCACCTGCACATGGTTCTGTGGACCAGTGGGTCACAAAAGTGAGAATTCTCCAAATAATTAGGAGAGCCCTGAGATAATTCTTATCTGGGGTTCTCTGACTTGGGTTTGAGCTGCAGTAGACTAGAATACCTAAGGCCTAAATAGTTTCACATGGAGGTATTTAAATCAGATTTTTTTTCTCTTGTGTTAAGGTAAATGTTTGCTAAAGTTCTATTAAGGATCTACTACAAAGTAAAAGTGATATATAAAGAAAAATAAAATCCTAGTCTTATAGATGACATTCATCTCAATTTGATGATAACATGTGAGGGTGAAATTCTATAGCAGGGTTTCTCACCTTCAGTATAGTGACATTTTGGGCTGGGTAATTCTTTGCTCTTAGGACTGTCGTGTGCATTGTAGGTTGTTTAGGCGCATCCCTAGCCTCCATTTGTACCAACCAAAAGTATCTTCTGATATTTTCACATGTCCTGTGAGGGGCAAAGTCATACTCTCCCCACCCTTATTCTCAACCCCCTGTTGAGAACCACTATCCTTGAGTTTTACTCTTATCTTTAAAGCAATGAATAAAAAAAATCTTCAGAAAAAATGAAGGAGAAAATTATTCAAAATCTTGCTATGACTTAAGTAGTTAATTTTCACATAAATTATAGTTTTAAAAATATGAAGATTAATTTATGGTAATAAATGGTAAAAATATGAAGATTAGTTTATGGTAATAAATATAGTTAGACATTTTAAGAAGCAAAACATTTGGCAGCTAGGAAAAAAAGCTCAAATCTAAAACTTAAAACCACAAGTTCATGAACCTTGAAATGTCACATTCTCTCAGTCAGGTGAATACTGTGTTTAGACTGATATATATGATTTCTTATGAAGCCCGTATTTAAAGGAATGTGCTGTATCATCTAAAAATGGCTCAATATCTAAACAACAGTAGTATACCATCCATTTGCGGTAGTCTTAAAACTGCTAATTATGGGTATATTTAAAGTACTTAATTACTTCTTATTGCCACATGATTTTCAATGTATTTTGTATTAGTACTATTTCTCTTCATTGTCAACTTCTTGATCATACTCAAGATAAGTTATTTCATATCACATTTATATTTTAATACTAGAAAACTAATGTTTCACTGTAATTATTTCTGCTAAACGTCTGAAAAAAATTTTGCCTTTAATCAAACTAATATCTTTTACAAAAGATAAGAACAATTGAGATAAATTTCCAACTTCTCCACTTGCTTCATTCCATGGTACAAGCATCAGCTATGCGCTGGGGGTTGACTTGCTCCAGTTTCAACTCTAAAATTCATATATATGCTATTTCTACAAATACGAATGATATTTATGTCATTCTGCCCTTCTTCAGGATTATATCTAGTCTCAATATTGACACTCGTTGATTTTGTGACCTTGGACAACTTGATCTCATGTTGCTTCAGTTTCTTCATTGATGAAAAAAGTGGGATAATATGATCTTTAAATTCCTGTCGATCTTATAAATTCTGAGAGTATTTGAGGAGCATACATACAGGTGGATGCTGTCTATTCTCCAAAAGCTCTTTGAAAGAAAGAATATTATCTAATGTGCTAATACACATTTTTAAATTTAAAAATTAGAGGAAAAATAAAAGTACATATAAATTTTCAAATACACATAAAGTAATGTGTAAGTTAAACTAGTCAAAATGCCTGTAAAATTACCTGCAGTGTATTAAATCATTATGTCAAATGCAACAAAAACAGCTCATGGGTACAATATTTTTCACTATTACAACACTTGATGAAGATAATGATAATAATGGCCAAACTACTCTGATTCCCTCAGCTGTGAAATAATAAAAAGTTTCTCTTGAATAAGAAAGAAATACAAAATAAAAAAGGCCTATACATGCACCAGCCTCTCAGTGGTATTCATTAGGCTGTCTTAGAATTCTAGGGAAAACAGGGAGTCCAGCACCTGAAGAGCTCCTGGAGGAAGAAGGCAGTGATGGAGTCTCTTTATAAGGATCCATGGTCACAGAGAAGGTAGTATAGTTATACGTTACACATGGAAGAGAGCATCATTTAGAGGTCAAACATGGAAGGAGAATGAATATGAAAGAACCTACTACAAAGAGACGATATTTCATTCAGAGCTGAGTAAATGTTCTATTCTTAAACACTTAGAAGAGAAGGAGGAGGTCAGGAGGAAGAGGAGAAAAGTGGGAGAAGAGAAGAAATAACACTGTTAACATGGATTGTGATTTCTTACTTGGACTAAAGTTATACAAGGGATGAAGCCAATCACTTGCATGTGACTCACTGCTAGTAAATTAATGACAATGAGGTAGGTTCGCTAAGCCAAACTTTACTTCTTCTGTTGATTCTGGAAGTAGGAGTCACTATACTGTCCAGACTGACCTAATGATCCACATATTAAGATGAGTCAACATAAGAAAAATATCCTCATAAAAAGACTGGGACACTTAAATTGAACTCCTTCTCCAAAACCAGTGGCACCCAAGTGAGAGTCAAAAGTAAACAGGTGCCACTACTGTGAACCAGCAGATACTTGAGCCTCACCTGCCATCATCAGATAGCAGAGAACTTTCACCAAGCACACTCCTGGTGTGGGCTTTATCCTCAAGGACACAGACTCAGGGAAATCTCTCAGAAACCTATAGCAATCCTTAACTGCAGGAACCTAAACACTCATTCTACACTCATATTGAAAATGAGAAAGGCACATTCAAAAAGTAAAAGTTCAATATAATGTGCATGACACCCGTAATCACAAATGGCTACAGTCATCAAATGAGGAAATCAAGTCAAATTTAATTTAATAATTTTTCTATCTGCTAAAACTAGAAGGTATTGTATTTTGTATGATCATTGTTAACTCAATGATCATACAAAATACAATTTTTGTATTTTGCAATATATTATTTTATTTACAATATATTATTACTTATAATTTTTAAAGGTTGGCAAAATTTTATTTGTGAATGCCAAAGTAGTCTGCTCATATAAGAATAAAACATAATTGGCAAAATAGTTTATTTTGGTGATTAACAGTAGGTACTCATTCCTGTTATATTATCTTCTAAAGTAAAATAAAATCGAAACTAGAAATATTACTAACAGGCTTGCTTTTAATATTCTGGTTTATAGGATAATCTTAAATTTAAGAAATTGATAAGCAATATATTTGAAAAGAAACTCTAATATCCCGATTCATAAGTGACTTTAATTAAAAATGTTCTCATTTTTTCCATTGTTTATATAGTTAAAAGCTTTATGCCATTACAATTTTATGAACTGATTAGCCTTTAAAAGAAACTTAGCAACTAAATATTTTCCTTAGAGAAATTTAATATTTCTAGATACTAAATACAGACTTTATTCCCTAAATAGAGAATATGTAAATCTGTATTTCCAACAGAAAGGTGTCACCATAGGCAGGCATATTTGTGGCAAACAGAACACTGTATTTATGCACATATAGATACAGAGATATGTAAATGAAACTATTAGATAAAGAATTTCAAATTTGAAGAAACCATATGAAAGGAAAAGTTTTTCAGATACATGTCAGTTTGTGCAATTTATTCATAAAAAAAAATCCTCTTTAAAAAAAGAATGGTACTTTTTTTATTTTAAAAAGTTGAGTGCTTATAAATAAAAGCACCTTGTCAGTATCTGTAAACATCATTATATAACACATAACAGTTATTCACAGAACATATAATGATACATATATTTTCATGCCTTTATGGATGTACAATTCTAGAATTTTAACTTTTATTCATATTAAGTGTAGTAAATATTACTAAAGTGCCTCCATTTTATAAAAAGCAAATCTAAAGCATGAGTGTATCAATCATCCTGTCTTAATTAAAAGAATGATTGGATGACTAACCCAGGAAAACAGAGTCCAAGTTCCTAGATCAATGGCTTTATTTCCTAGATCAATAATTTCCACCTGTCAGTTCTGTGCCAACCACATGTGATCCCAACTATCTTTAGTGGTATTATAAACTTCTCTTAGTGAAACAAAATAAGTACTTTAAAAATAAAACCACAAAATGGAGGTGGTTCCATAGTGTAGTGGGTAGCATGTCTGCTTTACATGCAGAAGGTCCTGGGTCCATGCCCCAGTGGAGCCACGGTCCATGGTCTATGGCCATGCCACCCTGAACAAGCCCGACGTCTGATCTTGGAAGCTAAGCAGGGTCGGGCCTGGTTAGTACTTGGATGGGAGACCACCTAGGAAGACCAGGTGCTGTAGGCATAAATAATAATAACAAATAATTAAAAAATAAATAAAATCACAAAGGATTGGAATGGAGAAAAAACATATAATAGTCAGACACGTAATGAAAAAATGTCAAATTAGGAGCAAGAATTGCTGGGATGAACTACGCTATAGATCTTTAGTCAGTGACTAGCTTATTTGGTTCCACACCTCAGTACTTCAGAAAGCACAACAAAACACCAACTGACAAAAATGCTTCAGGAACTCTGCTTATGGATGGGTTAACTACTGACATTATTTGACTTTAATATTTATTGACAATCATTCTATATGACTATCTTGCTAGTTTAAGAGAAAGCCATGTTAAGTCCAGTTGAAAATTTCTTGATTTTGAGGAGCTAACTATTCTAAAGCCAAAGCCGGAAAATTTTTTCTTAAAGGGCCAAACAGTAAATATGTTAGGCTTTATAGGCCACAGGTCTCTAATGTGAAACAGCCATAGACAATCTGTAAACAAATGGCTATGGCTGTGCTGCAATAAAACTTTATTTATAAAATTAGGCTGGTTGGCTAGATTTGGCCCATGAGCTACACTTTGCCAAATTCTGTTCTAAAATATGTTTATATTAGAAAATACTTCTTCCATACTTTTTAAAGTCAGAAATTCTCATGAAATGTTATTCATGCAGTCAAAAGGGGCTTTGTCAATTATTTTTCATTAGAGAAAAAGTACATGTCCCCAAAAAGCTGTATCAGTTAAGGCTCTATTAATTAGGCATTTGTGATTGCATATATTAGACTTAATTGAGGTTTACCACTGCATTGTCTAAAAAAATGATGTTTGCTTCCTGTGATAGCATGGCAAGGGACTGATGCTCAACCTACTTAAGAAAATAAATTCACTTAAAGTACTATAGCAATATAGGTATGCAAACTAAGATTATTAATTAAAAATAAATTTTATCTTTTTATTAAAGCATATCAAACTGAATCAAAATGGTTTCTCTTCAATTACTATATGCGTGAAATCGATAAAACATTTATTTTAAACCAGCCTATAAATTCTTGTAGTTCTTTAATTCAGACTGCTTAGCTTTCAAGTCCAGGCACTGACACATGAAATATTCGTTCATTCATTCATTCATTCATTCATATTTATTGAATGCTTATAAGAATACAGGTATTGTGTTAGATGCTGAAGATTTAAGAGTTCAATACAGTCTAACCATTAAAGAATTCTCAATCTGGCAAAGAATCTCCTCAGAAAATAATTGTGATGAAACCACAATATTAATGTCAGGTTAATCTAATATTAAAATTAATTTTCAAGTTTCAAGAAATGTTATAAGTATCAGATTTCCTACCAAATAAGTATTATATCATTTCCACATATACCTCTATAATTTTTCATTATTTAGTTATATAAATTAAATTAAAAAATGAGATATCATTGATTTCCAGATAGATAATAAAACAAGTGGTATATGCTACAATGTCAAATATTTTTAAAAAACATTTACCAAAAGCCCTAGAAACAGAAGATTATGTATAAAATAACCCTATTTGTACATTGACAATAAAGATACTTGGAACATTTCTGAAGGAATGTTAACGGTGGGCCTAAGGACAGGGCTGGGAGCCAATAAAAGGAAGAAAACTTTTACTTTTCTCCTTATACCATCCTCTAGTATTTACTTTTCTTTTAAATAAAAGAGAAGTATTAATTTTAAAACAAATTTTTAAAAGAGATTAACATCAACAAAGACAAAAATAATTCTCATTATCAGATATGTAAACAGAGGGTATATTCAAATTTCTTTTCATTCTACAACTAAGAATGCTTTTCTCTATCCAAACTTGATATGAAATTTACTGAACAGATTTTTTAAATATCCTGCATACCAAATGCTGTAGGCAAGGATAGCAAAGCTCTTCCTTTTCCATTTTCCTCTATTAAGGGCACTCAGAACCACAAAGTTAATTAAAGAAATGATCCTGGCTGCTTATTAACTATTTTCCTTTTGTGCAACAGATTATGACAGGATGGACTCTCATGCTTTAACAGCACATCATGGGAATTTTTTAACTACACAATTGTAAAATAAAAATGTACTAACACTATGGAACCAAAGAATAAAATAACTGAAATAAAGTATATATTAGAGGCAATCAACAGTAGATTAGATGAAGCAGAGGTTCTAATCAGCAATTTGGAAGATGAGGTAGCAGAAAACACCCTATCAGAATAGCAAAAAGAAAAAAGAATCCAAAAAAATGAGAATAGTTTTAAGGGGCTGCTGGGACAACATCAAGCATATCAACATTCACATCATAGAGGTGCCAGAAGGAGAAGAGAGGGAGCAAGGAATTGAGAACTTGTTTGGAAAAATGATGATGAAAAACTTCCCTAATCTGGTGAAGAAAATAGACACACAAGCCCAGGAAGAACAGAGAGTCCCAAACAATATAAACCCAAAGAGGCCCACACCAAGACACATTATAATTAAAATGCCAAAGGTTAAAAACAAAGAGAGAATCTTAAAAGCAGCAAGAGAAAAGCAGTTACTGACAAGGGAGCTCCCATGAGACTGTCAGCTGATTTCTCAACAGAAACTTTTCAGGCCAGAAGAGACTGGCATGAAATATTCAGTGATGAACACCAAGGACCTATACCGATATTACTCTACCCAGCAAAACTATCATTTAAAATTGAAGAAGAAATAAAGAGCTTCCCAAAGAGGAAGAAGAAAAAAAAAGAAAGATTAAATATTTAAATAATAAAATGGCAATAACTACCTATGAATCAACAATTACTTTCAATGTAAATGGATCCAATGCTCCAATCAAAGACAGGGTAGCTGAATGAATAAGAAAACAACACCCTCACCTATGGTGTCTACAAGAGACTTACTTCAGATGGAAAGACAAATACAGACTGAAATTAAAGGGATGGAAAAAGATATTTCATGAAAATGAAAATGAGAAAAAAAGCCTGGGGTAGCAATACTTATACCAGACAAAATAGACTTCTAAAAAAAGGCTTTAACAAGAGACAAAGAAGAACCCAGTAATCCCACTTCTAGTTATTTTATCCAAAAAAACCCAAAACAGTACTTTAAAGGGACATGTGCACCCATATGTTCAATGCAGCATTTTTTATAAGAGCCAAGATATAGCGGCAACCTGGGTGTACATCAATGGATGAATAGATAAAGAAGATGTGGTATACATATACAATGGAATATTACTGAGCCATAAAAAAAGAATGAGATCTTGTCATATGTAACAACATGGACCTAGAGGATATCGTGCTGAGTGAATACAGACAGAGAAAGATAAATGCCATATGATTTCACTTATATGTGGAATTTAAAAAAAAAAAAAAAAAGAACAAACAAAACAGATACAGACTCACAGATACAGAGAACATTTTGATGGTTCCCAGATGGGAGGGGGGTTGAGGGGATGGATGAAAAAGGCAAAGGGATTAAGAAGTACAAATTGGTAGTTACAAAATAGTCTTGAGGATATAAAGTATAGCGTAAGGAATAAAGTCAATAATATTGTAACAACTATGTATGGTGTCAGATGGGTACTAGATTTATCAGGGAGATCACTTTGTAACTTATATAAATGTCTAATCACTAGGTTGTACATTCGAAACTAATATAATATTATGTCAACTGTAATTGAAACATTAAAAAATTATTTTAAAAATGTACTGACACTAAAGATACCTTTATAAATCTGTCACTTTAATCTTTCTTCATAACTTGGTTTATTTATGTGGCTATATAGTCACATAAAATTTCACTGAAAAAAGATATAAGCATTACTATTTGTTGGGCATGAAAAACCTTATAACACTGGACTTCTCATTTATTCTCAAGATAAAAGGCTAAGTGATAGTGAAATTTAACAAAAATTCTTAGATTGAACAGGTAATTTTTAAATTGTAAAGAGTGTAGATTTTTCATGCTTCAGTAAATAATGAAAGAAATACACATTTTCTTATTTAAAACCTAATATTTGGAACAGGAGACCTAGTATGTTGCTAACAGTCTCAAGGACAACTATGAAAAGGGAACAAGACAATGCAAACAAATGTGATTTTTTGAAAACTGATAATGATTCTAAATATAAGAACTGATTTCAAATTTATTTTAAAATATACTCTAGAAGCATAGCAATTTCTGTATGCCTGTTAAAGTGGAATGTAAAGAAAAACTACTGAATATTCAACTGATTCAAAATTAAAAAAAAAAACCAGATTCTACAAGTTGAGTCTATACGAATAAGATTGGCTTCTGGAGATAATCATTAGTTTATTGCTTATTCCTTTGTATTCATTGGGAATCTTCCTAATACTTAGGTTGAAAACATGCTTGATAAGACCTACCAATATAAATGATAACATTGTAACAATGTTCAGTTTTTCAAGCTGGGAAAAAAACCTAGTAAATTTATTAAGTAATTAAGGCTGGATTTACATGTCTTCATTCACCACTTCTGACGTCCATAAAAGAAAAAATGTGAAAATTTCCCCAGAATATATATAGAACTTTTTGTTGTTATTGTTAAAGTCTGAAATTCTCTTTTCCATTAATATATTTACTAACCTCTCCTCGGACTCTCATGATTGAAGAGAATGCCATTCACTGCAAAGAGATTATATGCCTCACGGAAGTTCACCACAATCCAGTAAGCATAGAGTTTTGCTGCTCCTGTTGGGACAATTTTTAAAAAGCAAGTAAAAGACAGTGTCTTAGTATTTAAAAACAGTGATTTTCATTCATCTTAAACAAGTAACAACTTACACAAACTACAATTTGTAATGTATCAAAATAGAAAAAAAAGACTTAAAAGCCAAAGACAAAATAAAGGCTTCTTTGCCAGTTAATAATGTGCACAAGGAAATATTTAAGAATTTCTTACTTTTGTAATATCCATGGTTCTTTGTTTTACAATCCAATTGACTTCAATTATAGTGTGTGCCATGTATCAAGTGGACCTTCTTAGGTCTTATTTGTTTTTCTTAGTATTAAGAAATTAAAAAGTGAAAAAATATGGGATCTCACTATTCTAGCTGCTTCAAAACTTTATCACATAAGTCTTTCATGAATACTTTTTTACAAATATGTAAGATGTAATAGACCTTTTTTTTTTTAAAGGTTTGAACTCAGGGAGGCTTTCATCGGGGAGATAAAAAACATGAAACCTTATCACTTCAGCACAGTCCCACAACATTTCAGAAAAAAAAATCATGTTTAGTTTAATTTTCCCTTCAAAGTGATCTGCATGAAAGGGCTGAATGAGCATGGACTGGTGAGGTGAGGTGGTAATTCCACCCTGGAGGCAATGGCAGCAAATACTTGTAGTTAGCAATGTATAAAGGTATGCTTCTCAACAAGTCTAGTCACTTTAGTTTATCTTAATGTTAATCTCACACCCAAATGACTTCAGCCATGAGACATGAACAGAATTAAAGCAGGAACACACAAACGCCCCATACACACAAAGAAAGTGGCACATGTTGTTCTCACCGTATGGCGACCGAGGATAAAAGGGAGTGGTCTCCTTCTGGGGTATTTCTTGCACTTTCCCATAAAGTTCACTTGTGGAGGCTTGGTAGAACTTCACAGAGTTGATAAGGCCACAGGTCTTAACTGCATCCAGAAGCCGTAAAGTGCCAACCCCATCAACATCTGCAGTATATTCAGCCAGGTCAAAAGAAATCTGGAAAGAGCAGGAAAGGAAGTGCTATATTAAGGGTAACAGCAACAAAGATGTTGACTGGAGAAAACAAAGACTTTTTACAATTTCACACACTTAGAAAAGTTATGTTTGTGAATAGCAGACTAAGAATGTGGATATCATCTATTTCTAACACCAAATGGCTAGAAAATACCTTAAGAAATTAAGAATATGAGGTAAAATGAAGAACTGTATAACCAGACATATCACCTCCTACTTCTAAGCTGAATACCGGGGTGTTCCTTAAAAATAAAGACTGAACCAGTCTCTTAGGGGTGAGGGCCTAGGAAATGCACATTATTAATGAGTCCCAGTTGATTTTTATGCACACAGAAGATTGAGACTATGTACTTTAGAACACAGTTTTAAAAAGAATTGTTTCATATTCTATTTTAAATTAAGATACAAAAATGATTTTTAGTATATTACATATGTATAATCTTTTCATTATGAGATTCTGAACACAGCAAGAAACTAATGTAAATTGAATTGAATGATTTCTAAGAGGATGCTAAGAAATAATTCAATATTTTACAGTTTTTTAACATATTCTTTAAAAATATGCTTTTTTCCTAAATTATTTATAAGCACAATAAACAAATTTACCTAATATTCAAACCTCTTAAAATAACAAGGCTAAAAATCTTTGTCACTGGTTTACTTAATGTCCAAATATAGCTGGACAAAATTCAGACATGCTTCTCTGCTGCCTGGTGAATGACCTCAATGTTCACCTGGAAAAATCCCCTCTAGGGTGACTGAGGTTACTGGCTTCATTACAGCTCAGTCCTGCGTGTCCCCTGAGCAAAAGTTGTAGCCTTGTCTATATACAGGGTATTAACGTAACTTAGGCGATTGCTAACCAGATTCCTAACTCAGACACTAAACTCATGTCATCTAGGCCTGTCAGTAAAGCTCACATGGCAGCCTTGAGATAAAATAGAAAAAAAGTATCTCACAATCTTTCCAAGCCAAGAAAGCACAATTGGCACTATTTTATTCTTTTTAAATAACAATTTATTGGGTAAAATTTACATAGCATAAAATTCGCCCTTTTAAAGTTTATGACTCAGTGGTTTTTAGTATATTCACAGCATTATGCAATCATTACCACCATCTAATCCAGAACCTGTCATCATCCCTACAATAAACTCTGTACCCATTAGCAATCACTTCCCATCTTCCCCTTCCGCCCCTCTGCCCACCGCACCCCCACCCTGCCCCACAATAGTCACTACTTTCTGTCTCTAAACATTTACTTATCCTGGACATTTATTATAAATGGAATCATATACCATGTTACCATGTGTCCTTTTCTGACCGGCTTCTTTCACATATCACATTTTCATTCTCTTGGATATGTACCTAGGAGCAGGGTCATTTGGTAACACTACGTTTGACATTTTGAGGAACTGCCTTACTGTTTTCCAATGTGGCTGCACCATTTCACATGCTCAACAACAGTTAATGAGGACTCCAATTGCTCCACATCTTACCCAGCATTTGCTGTAGTCTGTCTTTTTGATTACAGATATCATACTAGGTATGGTTTTGTGTTATTTTTTCAATTGAGATATAATTAACAAATAACATTATATTAGTTTCGGATGTACAACATAAATGTAACATATTATGACTTGATAATATATTGTAATCTAGTTAACAGCAATCACCAAGCATAGTTATTTTTTTTCTCGTGATGAGAATTTTTAAGATCTACTCTTAGTAACTTTCAAATATACAATTATTATTTGAAATTTATTATTATTATTATTACCTATAGTCACCATGCTGTACATAACATTCCCATGACTTATTTTATAACTGGAAGTTTGTATCTTTTGACCATTTTCACCCATTTTGCCCACTGCTCACCACCAACTACCCTGCCTCTGGCAACCACCAAAATGTTCTATCTATGAGTTCACTTCTTTTCATTTTTTAGATTCCACATGTAAGTGAAATCTTATAGTATGTCTTTCTCTGTCTAACTTATTTCACTTAGCATAATATTCTCAAGGTCTATCCCTGTTGTCTCAAATGGCAGGATTTTATCTTCTTCCATTGATGGATACTTATGTTGTTTCTATACCCTGGCTATTGTAAATAATACTGCAATGAACATAAGGGTGCAGATATTTGAGTTAGGGTTTTTGTTTCCTTTGGATAAATCCCTAGAAGTGAAATTGCTGAATCATTTGTTAGTCTATTTTTAATTTTTTGATGAACCTCTATAATTGTTTTCCATAGTGGCTACACCAATAGTACACAAAGGTTCTCATTTCTCTACATCCTCATCAACACTTACAATCTCTTGTCTAGTTCACAACAGCCTTTTTAACAGGTGTGTCGTGATATCTCATGTGGTTTTGATTTACATTTCCATGATGATTAGTGATATGGAGCAAATTTTCAAGTACATGTTGGCCATCTGTATGTCTCCTTTGGAAAAATGTCTATTGAGTTCTTCAGACCATTTTAAGTTGGATTTTTTTTCTATTGAGTTGTATGAGTTCTTTGTTTATTTTGGATATTAGCCCTTTATCAGATATATGATCTGCAGTTATTTCTCTCATTCAGCAGAATGCCTTTTAATTTTGTTGATGTTTTCCTTTGCTGTGCAGAAGCTTTTTAGTTCGATGTAGAAACACTTGTTTATTTTTGCTTCTGGTGTCAAATCCAAAAAATCATCGCCAAGACCTATATCAAAAGCTTATTGCCTATGTTTTCTTTTAGGACTTCTATGGATTCAGGTTTTATGCTCAAGTCTTTAATCCATTTAGAGTTAGTTTCTGTGTATGGTGTAAGATAATGGTCTAGTTTCATTCTTTTGCCTGAGGCTATACAATTTTCCAACACCATTTACTGAAGACTATCCTTTCTCCCTTTTATATTCTTGAATCCTGTGTCTAAATTAATTGACTATCTATGTGTGGGTTTATTTCTGAGTTTTCTATTCTGTTCCATTGATCTATGTGTCTGTTTTTATGCCAATACCATACTGTTTTGATTACTACAACTTTGTAATATAATTTGAAATTAGGGAAGTGTCATGCCTCCAGCTTTGTTCTTCCTTCTCAAGATTGCTTTGGCTATTAAAAGTCTTAAGTGGATCCAGACAAATTTCTCATTGTGGTTTTGATTTGCATTTCCCTGATGACTAATGATGTTGAGCATATTTTCATGTGCTTACTAGCCATTTGTATATCTTATTTAGAGTGATGTCTATTCAGATTCTTGACTCATTTTTAAGTTGGGTTATTTATCTTTTCATTATTGTTGTAAAAATTCTTTACATCTTCTGAATAAAAATCTCTTATCAGATATATGACTTGCAATTTTCTATCATTTTGACGGTTGTCTTTTCACTTTCTTTTTAATTCTTTCTATATTGAGATATAGCTGACATAACATTGTGTAAGTTTAAGGTATACAAACACTTTTCACTTTCTTTGTGTCCTATAAAGCACAAAGTCCAATTCATCCAATTTTTCTTCTGTCATTTGTGCTTTTGGTGTCATAACTTAGAACGCTCTGCTTAACCCGAGTATATAGTTTTATTCCTATGTTTTATTCTAAGAGTTTTATAGTTTTATTTATTACATTTAGGTCTTCAATCCAGTTAGTTTTTAGTTATTTTTTATATATGGTATAGGTCAGAGGTCTGAATTTATCGTTTGCATATGGATATTAAGTTGTACTAATAACACCATTTATTGAAAAGGCTATTCTTTCCCCATTGAATGGTCTTAGTACTGAGCCATTTTGTTTTCAGGAAAAGCTGTGGCCCCATGTTGAGGGTACAGTGCACTGAGCAGGCCTCAGTAGATGGAGGTGTCAGGGTTCTAGGACCACTTGGGGGTATCCTTTGAGCAAACCACTTGACCACTCTCTCTGGCTATAGTTTTCTCATAGTGCCACAATTATACATTTATATGACACTTTACAATTTTAAAATGCTTTTATTGGAGCTTTCCAACAATTCTAGGAGAAACAGAAACCAGGTCCTGAGGTTCCGAGAGATTGCTTGTCACTTTAAAGTCATACTAAAAGCCGGAAGCAACAAAGCTGGGAATGAAAGCAGGTCTCCACTCCTGAAATGCTGCTCACAACAAAAGCAGGGCTCAGCCTTTCTGAGACCCAGACTCTGTAAGGATCTCATGAAAGTCTCAGACATTCTGACAAGAAACATATATGCATGAGAGTGCATACAAGTGCACGCATGCATGTGCGTACACATACTGTTTTGTTGAGGGATTCATAGATTACAGATGAAGAAATAGATATTTAAGATCCTTTTTAACCCTAAGTATCTGTCAAGCCACTATATAAATTCATATCCAATATTTTCAGTCTTTGTGATAAAATCAATCAAGTTTGAACAGTTAAGAGCATGTTGGGTTTTTTTTTCTCTCATTGGCTGTTTTTTTAAACTTATATATGCATTATCTAAACAAAATGAAAAGGTAGCATTTTTTGAGTACACAATATGGGGTAGACATCATTCTAATAAGGAGTGTGTGTGTGTGTGTGTGTGTGTGTGCGTGTGTGTAATTTAATCCTAAAGACAGGTAAGCACTAAAACTTAGGCACAGAGGCTGCAGCAAGTGGTGGAGCCACATATGATAGCCATAGCAAACATTATATATATATATATATATCATATAATATATAATCATGTTATATACACAATAACCAAAAAATTCTTATGTAAGCACGTGAAACACTGGAACACAGGATAAGGAAATTTTGCACAACTTAAAAGCTTTTAGTTATGCTGGGAAATCGAATTTAGATAAGTGATAGGTCCTTATTTAGAGGACTGAAAACTTGGAAAAAAACTGAGAGCATTTAGGCTGAAGAAATTATGAGACGGCAGTTGGAGAGGGGGGTGGGCGTAGGGTACTGCATGTATGTAGATTTTTAGGTAACACCACCAAGAATTAAGCATATGTTTGATATTCAAAGTGTGAGAGAAGAAGGCTGGCTGATAAATCTATTTGTTCATAAAATGTTTTAGAATATAGAATAACAAATTAACTGGCTTCCTTTAAAAAAAAAACTGTGACAGACTTTGTAGCTTGATAAATGGTTACAAGGGTGATTCTGAAATACACCAAAACATCAGGGGTCTGGAAAGTTACATATAGCCCATGGGCTAAATCTGTCCCCATGCCTGTTTTTGTAATAAAGTTTTATAGGAACACTGCCGTACTCTTTCACTCATGTGTTTTCTATGATTGGTTTCACACGATAACAGCAGAGTTGAGCAGTTGTGATATAGAACTATTTTCCACAAAAACAAAACTATTTACTATTTGACCCTTTACAGAAAGGGCTTTCTGGTACTTGCACAAAAAATTATAGTAACATTTCAAAGTCAAGATTAAGTAATTTTTTAAATTTTTTATCATTTTTTCTATATTTTCTCCATACTGCAGGATGAATATGGAGTATGTTTCCAATCATGAACAGAGCTGCATTTTCAGAGGCATGGAGACTCAGTTAACAGTAGAAACTTATTTCACTTAACGAGAATAAAAAAATAAGACTGATTATAAAAACAAAAAAACAAAAAAACAAAAAACAAAAAATGCCAAGCCTACAAAATAGCTCCCCCTACCTACTTCCTCTTCTGGAATACAACACTCTTCAAGCTCTCTTCCCGCTTCACTGGCAGCGACTTTCTAGGCTCTTTTGCTGTCTCTCACTCCACTACTGCACTGAGACTGTATAGGACCTCTTCTCCTCATCCATTCTGCAGGCTTCTCACTGAGTCAAAGGCCTCAAATCACCACCTCTGTGCACAAGACCCCAAAGGGCCATCTCCAGTACCCTTAAGTACCCTGCCCTGAGCAGTAGCCTTAAGTTTCTTCCTGTCTAGTTGACATGCCTAATATCATCTCACATTGATTGAGCTAGTCCGAAATGGAATTATGATGCTGTCACCAAATCCTATTCTTTTGGCCCCTCCCTTCTTAGTAAATGGTACTTATTCATCTGTTACTCAAATTAAAAACCTAGAAATCATGGCTGACTTCTCTGGTCCTTCACAATTCACAGAAACCTAAGCACTTCTTATCACTCCCATCTTTAGCTGCCATCACCTTTCACTGGAACTACTGAACTAGCCTCTGACTAGTTCCATTACAGTCTTTCTCCCTCCTGGCCTCCAGGTACTTCTCCACCTCACTGCCTACCACTCTCTTACTAATGAGACCCTGCCTCTCTGGCCATTGGACTGTTGTCCTTGGACTGTTTCCAGCTCCTGCCTCGAGTCTTTACACTTGTGTGCTCTCTGTGTGCATGTGCTCTTCCTTCTTCACCAGCTCTCTCCCTCCCTCCCTATCTCTGTTCAAATGTCGCCCTCCAGAAAGGCCTTCTTTGCCTTCCTCTTTATATGAAAAAGAAACAACTCTTGTCATCTCTGTTTACCCATACCTTCGCATTGTTTCATTTCTTCTTTAATATTTCACTTTACCTGTTTATTTATTATCTTTCTACATTAAAACATAAGCTCCTTGAGGGCAGGGATTTTATCTTCATCTCTACAGTATCTGAAACATTGCTTGACAGTATTTGTTAAATGAATACAGAGGGCATGCAAACTCATGAGGAATTTAAATGTCAAATAAATAAATAGCAAAATAATAATACAAAAAAGCAGTAGGAAAAAAAAACAGGCTATCAGACTTCTATAGAAAAGGTTGATTATTTAATAGTACTGAAATAGGTACAATTTCAAAGGGGAACACAGAAAAAACTCTATATAAATTTCAAAGATGTAGTATAACAAATATGAGAAAAGTTTAAGAGTTACATTATATAAAGATGTAGAATTCAGAGTAAAGGTAAATTATGTTAGATCATAATTAATAAAATAGATGTAAGAGGAATGGGTTATTGAACTATTCAAAGACCTTGTAGTGGTATATATTCATCTGAAGGCACTGTCAGGACAGTCTCAGAGAAAAGTTGTTTATAAAGCCTTGAAGAACCAGAGAAGAATTTAAAGTCAAAGGAAA
This sequence comes from Pteropus alecto, assembly GCF_000325575.1. NCBI lineage: Eukaryota > Metazoa > Chordata > Mammalia > Chiroptera > Pteropodidae > Pteropus > Pteropus alecto. The sequence goes on along the minus strand of NW_006443569.1, from coordinate 852,041 downwards.
ATGGTAAAATTTAAGTTTAAATATAAAGCAAATTGCTCTTACCAACATTCAAAGATATAAATGGATATCCTTAGAATTACTCTCATTTATATGAGTGATAAATTGTGGCCTTTCTTGAAACAAAAAGAAAATTAGGAATGGTTCTCTAAAGGGCTGTGTGGGACCCAGAAACAGGAACTGAAGGTGTGTATTGAAATTCTGCACAGTGTGTAGATTGAAATGTAAATACTAGGAGTGTTTTTATTGCATCAGATTATCATCACTGTGCTAGGCCTCATAAGATAAGGCAAATAATAATGATAATTCCACCATTCTTACAGTCCTTTTGCCTCTTCAGAATCCTTTTTAATACATGTTCATTTTATAACCACATGAAAATTGGGTAGAGATAGAGAAAGGCATTCTAACCAAGTAGAATGAGGAAAATGTATTGATGATGATACCAATTAATATGTTATTTATATTAGATCATTATAAGAGAACATGAACTGTGTCCAAGTAGTAGAGTAATATACGGTGGTAACTGGAACACCTGCATCTTTACCTACTAAAACTGATTACCAAAACGGAATACCTGAGGTCACAAATGTCACACACTATGATTCTTTACCCAGGAATCATAAAAATTGGATATTCCTTGAGAGACTGTTGACTGGAAACCATTCTGGAACTTTCCAGATGAGGTCTACCACCTCATTCATCAGACTTCTTAGTGTTCAAACTCATTTCTTACCTTGATCCTAAGTCTCTCATACTGACGCCCAAGGTCTAATTCTGTTTCTCATAATAAGAACCTTCAGGGAACAACCCTGCATCAAACCTTAGCTTAGGTTTAAATTTTGGAGTCCAGAGAAAAGCAGATGGTTCTAGTCACCAGAGGGTGTCGAGTGTGAGTAGTTTATCAGAACTAGCCCATGAATTCTCCCTTGTACTTTCTCTTAACCTACTGTACTCTTAACCTAAAAATACTAATTAAAAAAAATGTACATTTTAAAATTCTGAAATCTACTATAAACAAAAGGTGAAAGAAAAAAAAAAAACTACCTCCCCCACCCTCCCATACATACTAGACTGTAAGCTTCATAGGGGCAAGGGCCTTGACTATTTCTGCCCACCACTATATTCCCTAAAATGACATACTGGTCAAAATGCACTTGAAATTTAAAAATGAAAAGCCATTTAAAGAAAAGTTCTATTTATTTATAATGAATTAAATAAAATATATTTAACTCTCCTAGAAATATTAATAGAACTATTAGATTATAAAGTATAAATGAATAGAAAAAAGTATTTGAATAAAAATTTTAGTAAAAGAATTTCAAACACAGCAGAAAAGAATTTCATAACAATCGATAAATAAGACCTAACTTCTTACAGGCTTTTCAGTTGGAAAAAAACAAGAAAAACACATGCATGAAGTTAAAGATAAGCAGAATTACCTCAGAAGAAATGGAATGGCTTTGATACTGAAGCAAGATGTAGCACAGGCAGTTAGGGGCTACAATGCAAGGTCTAACTGAATAATATATATCAAACTTCTAGGAAAAGCTATTATTATAACTCTCTCTCAAGTCTATACTCAACTACAGAGGCTGAAGAAGATGAAACTAAAAGCTTTCACTTAAGTATCCAAGAAGAAATTGATCACATACCAAAACAAGACGTGTTAACAATTATAGGTAACTGGAATGCAAAAATAAAAATAAAGTAGAATAAATGTCATCAGAGAATTTGGACTAGAAGTCTGAAATGAGGCAGGAGATCAGCTCGCGGATTTCTGCAAAGCCAACAACTTGTCAATCACAAACAGATGCTTCAAACAACTGAACAGACAACTATATACATGGACAGCACCAGATGGCTGATATAGAAATCAAATAGACTATTTAATTGGAAGCAGGAGATGGAAAAGCTATATTCCCTCTGCCAAAACAAGACCAGGAGCTGCTTGTGGTGCGGACCACAAATTGTTAATATCAAATATTATTGTAAAGCTGAAGAAGAGCATTAAAGGGATCACAGTGTTAAAATATAATGTAAATAACATTCCTGATGGCTTTGAAATACACATAAAAAAAACAGATTCGCACTGTTAAATTGACTGAGAACCAGAGAACTGTGGACTGAAACTAGAATATTATTAAGAAAGAATGTGAAAAGACAATGTTAGTAGTACAAAGGAAAGAAAAATCAAGATCGAAGAAAGAAGAAACATTAAAAATTGTTAAAGACAGGTGAGAGGCAAAATTTAAAGGTGACAAAAGCAGAGGTAGAACCCTCAATGGTTGTTCAATGACTATCATGTAGAGTTAAAGAGAGCTATTACAACAGTCAATGCGAGGAGGTAGAAGATAACAACAACAACAAAAAACAAGAGATCTCTACCAGAAGACTCAAGAAAAAAAAAGGGAATTCAAACCTAGACTAGCAATGCTGAATGACCAACAAGGAAGCATATTATCCAACCAGGAGAAAATAAAGGGAAGGGGAACAGTATAATAAAAATCTATAGGAAAGAGCTAAAAGAATGATACTTTTGAAGAAGATTCCTATTTTAAAAAACCTGTAATTCTAGAAAGTGACATGGAAGCAGCCCTGAAAGTACTAGAAAGAAACAAATCACTGGGGTAAACAGGAGACCAGCAGAATTATTTTAAGTCACAAAGACTGAATCTGTCAAAATCTTAACATAAATATGTCAACAAATATGAAAAACAAAACAATGGTCTACAGACTGGAAACATTCAATATACATCCCAATCTTCAAGAAAAGAGATGCCAAGGAGTGCAATAACTATAGGATCATTGCTCTAACTTCCCAAACAAGCAAAGAGATGCTCAAGGTGATGCAACAAGGACTTCCACATTATATGAAGAAAGAAATACCAATGTTCAAGCTGGAATGAGAAAAGAAAGAAGCACTCAAGATCTAATTGCAAACATTCACTGGATACTGGAATACGCCAAAGTATTTCAGAAAAAGTTAGTCTATGTATTATAGACTACATGCAGTAAAGCCTTTGATGGTGTGGATCTTGAGAAGTTTTGGGTTGCTCTGAAAGAAATGGTCATATCTCAGCAATTGAATTTCCTGATGCATAACCTGTATTCTAGACAGGAAGCCACTGTCAAGACAGAATATGGAGGGCCAAAATAGTTTCTCTAGGCAAAGGTGTCACAGAAGGGTGCGTTTTATCTCTTTATTTGTTTAATCTGTACGCAGAACATATTATATGAAAAACTAGGCTAGATTCAGAGGAAGAAGAAGGGAAAATTGGTAGAAAAAATATCAGTAACTTAAGATATACAGATGACACCATCTTACTAGCAGAAAGTAGCAATGATTTGAAATGACTTCTGATGAAAGTGAAAAAAGAAACTGCGAAAGCAGGACTGCATTTAAACATAAATAAGACAAATATCATGACTAAAGAAGAAATAAACAACTTTAACAAAGAGAAGACATTGAAATAAAGACATTTCAGTGAAGATATTAAAACATACAAACTACCAAGACTGAATCATGGTAAAATAGAAAATCTTAACAGAAAGATTACTAGCAAGGAGAGTGAATCAGTAATCAAAAACACCCCAATAAAAAGTCTAGGACCAGACAGCTTTACTGAGAATTTTATCAAACATTCAAAGAAAAATTAATACCAATCCTTCCCAAACTCTACCAAAAATTAAAAGAGGTGTATAACTCTTCCAAATACATTTTACAAGGCCAAATACAAAAGAACAGACAATGATGCCACCGCCCATCCCAAACACACACAATTACAGGCCAATATCACTGATAAACATAAATAAAATACTCCTTGACAAAATATTAGAAAACCAATGGGGAAATCAAATCATTTCAATAATCATTAAAATGGTCATACGCCATGATCAAGTGGGATTTATTGCAGGGAGGAATGGATGGTTCAACATCTGCAAATCAGTCAGTATGATATACTACGTTAAGCAAATGAAGGCTAAATATCATATGATCATTTCAACAGATGTAGAAAAAGCATCTTACACATTCAACATTTATTTATGATAAATCGATCAATCGATTTACGATAAAAACTCTCAATAAAATATAGAGAATTAAAGTACCTCAACATAATAAAAGCCATATATATATATATAAAAATAAACCCATAGCTTACATCATGCTCAATGGTGAAAAGCCAAAAGCTTTCCTCTAAGATAAGGAACAAGACAAAGGTGTCCACTCTCACCACTTTTCTTCAACATAGTGTTGAAGGTTCTAGCCAGAGCAATTAGGCTATTAAGCAATTAGAGAAAGAAAAAGGGAGAGAGAGAGAGAAGAAAAGAGACGGGGAGAAGAGGGTAGGGGAAGAGAGGGAGGAAGTGAGGGAGGAAGAAAAGGAGGCAGGAAGGGAGAGAGGGAGAGATGGAGGGAGAGAAGGAGAGAGGGAGGGAGAGAAGGAGGGAGGGAGGGAGAGAGGGAGGGAGAAGACACATCCGTATTGAAAAGGAAGAAGTAAAGCTGTCACTATTTGCAGATGACATTAAATTACATACAGAAAACCCTAAAAACTGCATCAAAAAACTGTTATACCAAGTAAACAAATTCAGTAAAGTTGCAGGGTACAAAATCAATAAACAAAAATCTGTTGCGATTCTCTATTCTAATAACAAACAGAAAAAATTAAGAAAACAATCCCATTTACAATTAAATCAAAAAGAATAAAATACCTAGAAATAAATTTAACCAAGAAAGTGAAAGACCTGGATTTGAAAACTACAAGACATTAATAAAAGAAACTGAAGATTTTAAATAAATGGAAAAATATTCTGTGCTCATGGATTGAAAGAATTAATATTGTTAAAATGCCCATACTACCCAAAGCAATATACGGATTCAATGTCATGCTTATCAAAATTCCAAATTTTTCACATAAATAGGACAGTCCTAGAATTTATATGGAACCACACACACACCCACACACCCTAATAACCAAAGCAATCTTGAGAAAGAAGAACAAAGGAGGCATCATACTCCCCATTTTCAAATTATATTAAAAACTACAGTGATCGAAATAGTATGGTACTGGCATAAAAAGAGACACATAGATCAATGGAACAGACAAAGAGAACACAGAAATCAAGCCATGCATATATGGTGAATTAATTTGTGACAGAGGAGCCAAGACTATACAGTGAGGAAAGGACAGTCTCTTCAATAATGGTGTTGGAAAAACTGGATAGCCACATGCGAAAGAATGAAACTGGATCACTACCTTATACCACACACAATAATTAACTCTAAATAGATTAGACTTGAATGTAAGACTGAAACCATAAAATTCCTAGAAGAAAATATAGGCAGTACGCTCCCTGACATTGGTCTTGATGATAATTTTTAAAGCTGCCACCAAAAGCAAAAGGAACACAAGCAAAAATAAACAAGTAGGACTGTATCAAATACAAAGCTTCTGCGCAGCAAAGGAAACCATCGACAAAATGAAAAGGCAACCTACTGAATGGGAAAAAATGATTGCAAATAATATATCTGGAAGGGGCTAAAATCCAAAATATACAAAGTACTCATACAACAAAAAAAATCCCATTAAAAAATGGACATTTTCTGAATAGACATTTTTTCCCAAAGATATACAGATAGCAAACAGGTACATGAAAATATGCTCAACTAATTAATCATCAGGGAAATGCAAATGAAAACCACAATGAGATATCACTTCGCACTTGACAGAACGGTTATTAGCAAAAGACAAGAAATAAAAATGTTGGTGAGAATATGGAGAAAAGGAAACCTGTGCACTGTTAGTGGGAATGTAAAGTGGTGCAACCACTACGAAAAATAGTAGGGAAATTCATCAAAAATTTAAAAAATATAACTACCTTATGATCTAGCAATTTCATTTCTGGATATTTATCTAAAGAAAATAAAAACATCAAGTAGAAAAGCTATCTGCACCTCTATGTTCACTACAGCATTATTTACAACAGCCAAGATATAAAAACAATCTAAATGTCCACTGATGGATGAATGGATAAAGAAATCATGGTGTGTGTGTGTGGGTGTGTGTGTGGGTGTGTGTGTGTTTATATCACATTTGTATGTATATACATACATACAATGGAACATTATTCAGACATAAAAAATGAACTCTTGCCATTTACAACATGGATGGACCTTGAAGGCATTATGCTAAGTGAACTAAGTCAGACGGAGAATAAAAAATACTGTTATGATCTCTCTTTTGGACTCTTCCAAAAGAAAAAAAGAAAAAAAAAGAAAGAAAGAAAACCAACCAAGCTCATAGATACAGAGAACAGATGGGTGATTACAAGAGTACAAGAGGCTGGGGCTGGAAGGTGAAAGAAATGGGTGAATTTTGTTTTTTGTTTTTTAAGTTTAAATAAATTGAATAAAATTAAAAAGGACAAAAACCCCTAAATCTCTTAGAACCCATATCCATAACTTTCATAAGCTCTCATCAGCTATTTTTTATTTTGGTGGTACATAACCTAAAGGCATTATTACATCCTCAATTATTCTATAGTCTGGATCATTCAATAGCCTCCTGACCTCAATACTAAGAATCAAAACTCCATAAGTACTCTAAAGCATTAATGTGACATTGGAGTTGTATATATAAATAAAAAAGTGAATAATCAAATTAGCTTTGAGATCTATTTTATAATTTTTATGACTTTAATCTTCTGAATTATTTGATCACGCATGTACAACATGATCTAACATTCTTCATGCTTTCTGTTAGCAGAGGGTGATAGCACAGGAGTGAACAGAGGAATTATTTAAATAAGGGACATTTAACCAAGAGCCTTAAAATACTGAACCAAAGGATTACAAATATTTGTTGACGATAATCCAGAAATGACCACAGGATTTAATATTTGCTGTCAGTTACTACTACTCAAATTATGATAATTTGGGATGTTCTCTGCACAGACAAAATAATGAAAAGGTTATAAAAGTTCAGCAGTGTATAAAAAAACTAAAATACAACAAAAATCTTATAGTCTATTTCATTACTTTTATTTACAACTACCATAATTACATTTGGAGTGGCTGCTGCTATATATAACATTAAAGTAGGAAAAAAGCACTTACCTTTGCATCTAAATAGCTAATCATTCTTTTGTTAATAGACTGTCTAAACAAAAAAATGAGATTTCACCTAAACAGTTAAATGAATCTGAGAAGCTAATGTTATCCACATGGAAAGAGTTCATTAAGACAAGAAACAGAGTTAAAGTTTCTAGGCAGGAAAAATAAGTAGTTTAGGGAGCTCTAATCCCACTGGCAATGGGTATATGCAAGCATCTGTGAGTCACAATAGAAGAGAGACCAAAGCAACGTGTTGTGTGGGTAATCCAGGTTTCCCTTGCTATCTGAAAGTACAGCATTCTTGTGAAACCTTTTGTAAGCCTAAATGGCATAAAGCAAAGAAGTATATTACCTTAGGATACATCTTGCTAAAGGATGCATGAAAAAAATTGAGATAAAGCACAGATTCTTACAGGCACAGTTCAAAGCTCTAGTGGCTTGATGCTGAGATGCTGAGTGTATTCTGAGAAAGGAGCTTGGTGGGGCCACTCTCACTGCTCTGGGTGTGTGCTGCCTCTAACAGCTGCTGTAAAACAAATGTTGAATGCTATTCTCACTTTTCACCTTTTTTGTAAAAGTAAAAATCTTCAGATTTCTTTCAGTTAGCAAAAACAGGTACTAATGCAGGTCTTTTGTAAAAGTGAAGATGACGTAATGCGAACTTTCAAGAAGTAGGAGATGCCTGTAAACTGTTTTCTGTCCTTCCTTGCCTTCACTGCTACTGACCTACTTTCTCTTCCATAAATAGCACAGTGTATCCATTTTAGAAGGAATAATACAGAAAAAAATATCTAAGGCATGGGAGAAGTGTACAAAAATCTTATTTAAATAAGTAATCCTTCACAAGAAATCTAGATGTTTTGTTGAAATATTTTATTGAAAGCCCTGGAAAGAAGAACCAAGAGCTCAAAATAAATAAGAACTGTATGGCAAACTGGCAAGCAAAACAGGGGAAAAGGTGCATTTATTAAACGAATAAAATTTAAATAATGTTCAAGAAAGAACAAGATTCGTTTCAAGGACGAATCCAGATATAGAGAAGGCTGCTGGGAGATCGAGGCATTGAAGGAATGCAGAGAGGCCTAAGAGACAGCTGTAAGAATTTGCTCTTTGCTGTGGAAGACACGAGAGGTTCTGATCCTTAAACCTCTACTTGAAACAGATAAGTAGGAATGGCAGTGAATACTGAGCAGTTTAAGATCTAAGAGACAAACTAAAAGGCAGACAAATCACTAAGACTGATGAGCATTCAAGAAGTCATGAGTGCTATTGCAAAACTATATGCATTATGATGAAAATGCCACAAATTACTAATATGACTTCAATCCATGAAAAGGTAACTAACAGTCACACTGAAGGGGAGCTCAAATCACCAAGCTGTTGGATGCCACTTTCACAGTGAGAAATCTAGCAAAGTATATAGTAATGGGAAAAATCAATGCATAGTTAAAGACATGTCAAGGTAGAAAAATGAGGGTGGCTTTCTGAATCGGTATTGCCTTGTTACTTTCAAGGGATAGAAAAGCACACAGGCAAGGAGGAGTAAGGGGGAAACCTGTGGATATAATTCACCTAGATTGTCAAAGCCCTTGACAAATACTATAACAAAGTGCGTTTAACAAAGTAACCACAACAACTCCGCCGCGGGGAGAATATCCTATCTCTTAAGTGGGCTAACAGTGGGCTCCCTGCTCCATCCCCAGTACGCCCACCCCACCATAACCAGGAACTTCCAGACAGAACACTAAAAGTAAGAATAAAAATATAGAAGCTAAAAGAGCAAAATATGAAATGCAGATCCTGTCAGTAACTAGTTTATGAACTGCCCTTATTTAACGTTTTGAAAATAATCTGGGAAGGAAGGTACACTATGAAAATCTCCAATGCTTCCGCTGTTTTTTTTCAGAAAAGTGGAAAGTCACATTAGGAACAGTAAGCTGCAAGATCTCATGGAGCTACCTAAAGGGCTTGAACCACAGCAAGACATTTCCAACTGGACCATTTGAAGATAGTGCATTTTAGACAGGAGGGCAAAACAGGAATGACTGGACCCACGTCTTCAGAATTCTATTTCCTGAAGATATCATGCTTTGGCTTGCCAATATAAGGCCAAGAAAATGTGAAGTGTCACTAAAATGTGTAAAGCAAACAGAGCAGAAGGCAGTGTCCCTTGGTAGAAGACAGTATTTCTTTCATCCTGGAAGGGTGAAATCTGGTAATCACAAGAAAGTCACCTGGAACTCAAAGAATATCTAGAGCACAAGAAAAATGTTCAAGGAAAGACACCTGGAACTCAAAGAATATCTAGAGCACAAGAAAAATGTTCAAGGAAAGAACAGCTATCACATGAAGAGAGGATTAAAAAAAATTGTCATTCTTTGGTTTGTGAACTCTAAGCCAGGAAGTGGACATAATGACTAAGGTTTTACAGAATAATAAAGGCTATGATTAGAAAGATCATAAACCAGCTCTTCAGGAGTACAGAAGACTTGAATGAGGCATACATTTTGTTTAACTCTAATTAAGCACTACCTTAACAAAATAGAAGTCTGTGTTCAACTCAGTGATATCTGAAGAACAATCTGCTTAATTTGATCTATTTGGAGCAACTCATTCTATCAAGAAGTAGATTATGTATAAAATAAACTATGAATTCCCAAAGTGAACTTAATACTGACTATCTCCATCTTGGTCTCCCCTGTGTGCCTAGCCCAGTGCCTGGCAAATAATAAGCATTCTGTGACAGTTCTTGAAGAATTTAATAAATAAGAGCAGAGCAAATACGGCAGATATTCTCAGAAGAGACAGTGATTTCAAAATTTGTCCTCCCTAGATGCCTTTCTCTAAATTCCATGTGTTAGTTCTAATGAATCATTTCCACAACAAATGATGTACCAAAATTCATGTAAGCCTAAGATTAAAGCAATTCAGCAAATGTATTAACCTATTCTCCAAGAGAAAAACATTATTAATAATATTACTAATATTTAAGCTTTTAGTATTTTATTGGTATTAAACATTATTTTAAAAGTAGTATAATAAAAGTATACAAGGTATTAACTACATACTTTCAAAATGATAAAAAATAAATGCTGTTTTCAAATATTTTTCCACATTAAAACTGTTATACATTATAAATTTTAGATTTTATAAGAAAACATAGGTCACACTGAACACAATGCATCTTATTTTCTTTTGAATATTGTCCATGATGATATTTCCTGAAATGTATGTGGATATCTATTTTCTTGAGATCTATGAACTGGTAAGAGAAAAGATGAGGACAAGAGGGTGGAAGAAAATGATGACTATACCTACAATATTTTAGGTAAACAAAGGAAATAAAAACAAGAGGATATTGGTTACAGAGTAAAAGAGGGAAACAATCAGTATCCAAGCTGGAGTTTAGCAAACACAAACAAAAACAAAGAATTAGAACTTGAGAGTTCTCAAAGACAGAAAAATACTAATTTGTTATGACAGTAATTCCCTTGGGTAGGGAAAAGATGCTTGTGTATATGATTGATAAATGAGAAACAAGAAGAAATTGACACAAGAAGTTATTTATGTCAATTAAAACACTAGGGCTCTAATCCTTATTTTGTCAGTAACCAACAAATCAGCCTCTCTAAGACTTAGTGTCTTTCTTCTAAATAAAGTCTTTTCCATCCCTTACTCTTCCATGTAATTGAGGAGACCACACATGTATCCAGCAAACATCAATATGACTGATTTGAAGATCAGCAGAAGCAAGGGAAACAAATGCTCAAGCTTCTATTCCAAATAGCCAGTGGGTAATACAATGAGAGGTATCAGGAAACAAGCCTGATTCTGAAAGTGAGTGACTGGAATATTCTGGCATCACTGGATATACTTCCCAATATACTGTATATTGCTCTTGTTAAGTCTAGTATCCTTTATAAATCGACTGCACTTTACATCTCGGGTCTCTCATGACACTTTACCATATAGGCAGTATTCTCCAAACAGTTTTTCTAACCACCTATCTAGCCTCTCAAAAAAAATCCAGCGTTTATGCTACCAGAACTATCTTTTTAAAATGTAAAATCTAATCAGGTCACACACTTCCCATAGTTTTAAGATTAAGCTAAAACACTTAGCTTAAATAATTAAAGTCAACACGGTAAAATATGTGTCCTTATTTTAAGGCTACAACACACTATCCATGCCACTCTAAGCATAGAAACGATGAAATTTAAGAGAAGAAAATTAAAAATACATAGCTGTGTTGTCCTGACTCAAACAAGCTATTGTGATATAAGGCAATAAGTGAGACTCAAGCTATAAACTTGTTGGTGGTCAAGCCCAGAATTAGGCATAGGTGGAATTTCAGTTCTTATGGGTAAAAAATGAATAGGGCTAAGAGTACCTAGTGAGGAGAGATTCTTGATCTAGGCTTGCTTCTTAAAACCAAGGACTGGGGCAAAATTTCCCAGCCCATGAAAGAAAGATGAAAGAAGCTGCTTCTGACAGCCTGAAACTATGAAATTTTTGTTTGTTTTATAAAGATAAGTGTCTAAAAAAAGAGGCACATGGCAGCAAAGTTTCATGTGAGGATGTGCTCCAAGATGCTGGATAGGTTAGAACTCCAATATCAGACCTGGATGTGAACTCTAAGCTAGCAGAGAATGGACTCTAAACTAGAATATTCTAGAGGCTGGTTGGTGGCAACTACAAAACCATTAAAAATAAGAGGAAAGATAGAAATGGAGGGGAGGCTCCTGCAAAACAAATTTTTTAAAAATATTAAAGTTAAAAAGACAATCAGTAAGATTTACAATTGAAAGAAGAATTTACTCCAGAGGAAATGAAAATAATATTGCATTCTGAAAATGGCTTTAAAATATACTTCTTTAATATCTTTAAATGACTTTAAAATATATCTCAGAGATGAAGAAAAAAATAACATCAGCTAAAAACAAGAAATATATTTTTTTAAATAGGGAAAATGAAACAAGAGCAGAAGTTGAAAAATAATCAAAATTCTGGAAATAAAACATAATCAGCAAAACCAAAATATGAAGATTGAAGAAAGGCACAGGTCTTTAGAAAATACACCTAGAAATATAGCAAGAATAGATGCCAAAAGAATGGATGCATTTTGTGAAGACTTGTGTCTTTCTTTAATCCTCTTTATCTACCACAGTACCAGGAATGTAGCCAGAAAACATACAAATTTAATGAAGAGAGGGAGAGAGGTGGGGATTGATGAGCAGTAGTGAAACAATGATGAGATAGACCCAGAAAACTAGTGAATGCCAATAATTTCAAGTTTCAGCATTTCTTTCATTCAATGAACATCACTTTTCTTTAAGATTTATTACGAGACAACTTCCTAAATCACAGGTAATGTGTAAATGATGTTCTTAAAAACATTTGAGAAAATGACCTTCCTTGAGAGTTCTCTAAAGTAAAATGAGATGTTGTTACCTGCTTTATCTACCTGAAATTATTGTTGCTTTTGAGATAGTTACCCAAGGAAGTACAAAGTGCAGTTTGGACAGGTATAACATGGACACAGTGGGCCTCCATCAATGCCAGACTCTGACACTACTATGATGCTTCTAAATTTACCGTCCTCAATGACCCAGAACTTATATTTGTGAAAACCTTTAACTATTTCTGTTTTACTTTCCCTATGAAACCTAGTCTTTCACTACCTTAAAGATAATAGAAAATATATTAAGAATTAAATAACAAAGTAAGTTGACTTGAGTTCCTAAGAATCAGGTGCTACATAATTGCAAAGTTTAACTGCTTATCCTCAACTTCTATATTAAGGTAGATTTTACATAAAAGAATACTACAATATAAAGCCCAAAGGAGAGATGAGGGAGTGATTTCATGAGACCATGAGAATCATGATGACTTGAAAGCTCTATTGCGAAACTTTAATCTTGCTATCAATTTTACTTATCTCTCCATTTATTGCTATTAAGCTAATGATCTAGAGAACTGTCAGGGATATTTGGTAAAAGTAATTTATCTTTCAGAATAATCTCCAAACCACCATTCAAATCTTTTTTTAGCTTTGAAATACATAGAATTTGAGAATAAGGATAGAAGGTAAGAATGATGGTGAATAAGCAAAGAAAAAATATATCACATTTTTTTCAAAGAAGATATTTTAAGCTCCACTCTCTCTATTTCACATTGTAATAGCACAGTAAACCAACAGTTGAGCCAGAAACAGTTTTGCTGTTTGAAACAATGCTGTACCTCCTGTGGTCAGTGACATGGCAATGCTCTATGAGTATGCTTACACAGCCAGATCCAGCTATGTTAGAAGCTTAACTGTGACCCAAAGTTAAGGGACAGAAAAGGGACTTGAAAAAAATCACCAGAGAATATTAGGATGAAGATGTAAAAAGATAGCCCATCCATTTTTCCTGATTTGTGTCAAGGGGAAAAGACAGACTAAATGTTGGAAAGGAATTTTTAAAACCGTTTTCAACTATTTTTGGTTCTTTTCTATCTATACGCATATATTTAAAATATACTCAAATTTTAAAATCCATCTAAAGGTGTATTATCTCTTTGACATGGAAATTTCTGTCATTTTATTTTACTTTCACTTTTTGCTTCAAATATATTGAGTTATAATATTTGAAAAACTATTATTTGATTATTTTAAAGTGCTCCTATTGTTCATTCAATAATTATTTATAGAGCAACTAATAAGTTCCTGGCACTGTTCAAGGCACCAAGGATACAGCAGTGAACAGAACAAGCAAAACTCCCTGCCCTTGCAGAGCTTACTTTCTAGTGAGAGAAGAAAATAAATAATATAAATAAGTAAAATATATAGTAAGTTTGATGATGATAAGAGGTATGGAAAAAAAAAAGCAAGAAATGCAGATGGGGAATATGGGGTTGCACTTTTAAATCAGGTAAGGCTTCACAAAGTAAAAGAGGTAAATATCATAATAGAATGTAGTAGTCACAGAAGTTATAGTAAGTATATGAAACTTGCCATGTGCCAGGCACTGGGCCAAATGCTTTACCAGCACTCTGTCATTTAAGCTTCATGACAAGTCTGTGAGTCAGAGACTATTATTGCATCTCTTTTACATCTGGAAAAAATGAAGCCAGAGAAATTAAAGAGCTTGCCTAATATAAGAGAAACAACCAAACCACCACCACCACACACACATACACACAGAGTCTTTTAGTGTTCTCTATAATACATAATGCTTTCTATAACCATAAGAATTGTAAAAATAGAATACGGTATATATACACAAAGAATTTGTGACTTAATTTTTCTGTGCAATTTGATACTGGGATAATGCTGTACTTTTTCTAAAAACATGGTAGCTGTGATTTACAATCAGATTGCCTATATTAGTATATTTTTAGAATGGTTTTTTCATAATTCGGACTATATTTGCCATAGAGGCACTATTGTAAATAGTGGCTTAATTTTCACATACACCTATTAGGTTCAAAATGCAGCTAAAATGTACACAAAATCAATTTTTAAAAAGAGAGGATTCAATAGTAAGTCCTCACTGCAACTACTCCCTGCTTCTCTCATCCAACACTACCCTCATCTCCTCTGTTTAGGGCTGCATCCCTTTGGGATGAAAGTCACTTCCTTTGTAGAGTCTCCAAGCCCATGGCCTAGAGTGTGCTCCAATTTGGGCTCCCCATCCGTCTCACTCTGAAAGCACGGTCTTCACTGGTAGAGCACCCCCTTATGTGGATTTTAGGGGCATGTATACCATCTGCAAGAATGACATCCTATGTACTGAACAACAAGAAATTATACTATATGAAGAGCAATTAGAGTAGAATGACTATAGTCATTGAATGAAATTGTTAATGTTTAAAAACAAAATAAAACCAATATCTTTGAATGAAAAATAAATATTTAAATATCTTAATTTTTTTTAAATCTAGCTTTGATGGAGGAATAGGATATAGATAAATGGCATGAAAAGGAAAAAAAATACAAACAAATAAAAACACAAACCTCAGAGAACTGCCAAGCGGACCTGGGCAAGCTATACTTGGGCAGAATAGAAGGCTTACCTAAATAAGAGTGATGCTGAAAATGGCAGGCAATGAGGACTGAAAGGGTGATCTGCCGAGATTATGGAAGATGTTCTAGGAATCAAGCATTTAGAGTAGAGAGAGGTACACACCTCAGAATTTTCTTACAATAAAATTCCTGAGAATAGAAATAGAAAAAGTTTATGAGAATTTATTCCACACAACAAGACTGGCATAGTGGAAGGTCAAAGACATATGGGATCTTAGGAAGATCCTATAAGTTACAATCTAGTGGTTAATGCAACAATACTTTTTAGGAATTCTAACACAGCCAGAAAATGGCAAGAAAATAAGTGGATAGAGGTAAATATTTAGAATCCTAGAGCTAGGAAATGAGCATACTCTTGGTGTGAAGAACGGGGCAGAGAATGAGTAAAGAGGATGTGAGAGGGAAGGAGGTTACATGTGCAAATCCCTAGGGAATAGTGGCACCTAACATCAGAATGGCCAGGGTAGTATGTGATAAAGGTTAGAGAAAAAAGAGAGATACCACAGGCTTGCACTGGGGTGAGAAGGGAACCCTGGGGTTCCCAAAGAAGAAACGTTCTGCTTTCAAATGTTAACATCAGAGTGACACATTAAATTTAAAGAGAAAGAAGATTTACTCTGAACACTTGAAAGAGTCCAACAGACCTTGTTTAGTCATTGAAAAATATGATCCGAGTGCCTAGGGTATTGCAGGCACTGGGTGATTACTAACTTTTCCCTGCATCCCTCTGTCGTAACAAACTGGAGAAGGAAGATGGGGAAGACAGCTGTCTGAGGGTGCTAGCTTTTACACTGAAAGGAAAAATGTGACTGTTACATGTGGATAAAGGAAGCTCTTCAATCTCAGGCTTTCCTCCCTTGTTTTTCTCAGAATATGTGTATAAGGGAGATTCACAAAATACTTAAGCTCCTTAAGCTCTCCAATAATTAGAAACACTTATTTCAGCAGTAATGTACTTTAAGAAGTGAGTTGTTTTTCTGACTAACCAAAGATTAAAAATAAAGGTATCTTTCAATTCTTTATATTTCTAAAAGCCTCCTCTACCATTTAAAATATGGCAGAAATAATATAATTCAACATCCTTAATATACCAAAGCTATAACTATAAACAATAATTCCTCAGGATTGTTTTGGTTATTTGGGATCTTTTGTGCTTCCATACAAATCTGATGATTTTTTTGTTGTTCTATTTCCCTGAAGAATGCCATTGGGATTTTGAAGGGGATTGCATTAAATCTGTATAATGCTTTAGGTAATAAGGTCATTTTAATTATGTTGATTTTTCCAATCCATGAGCATGAAATATCTTTCCATTCTTTTGCATCTTCTTCATTTTCTTCTAAAATGTCTTTTAGTTTTGAGTGTATAGGTCCTTCACATACTTCATTAGATTTATTCCTAAGTATTTTATTCTTTATGTTGCAATTACGAAAGGATTTTTTTTTTTCATCTTTCTCTGAAATTCATTGTTAGCATATAAGAAAACTATGGACTTTTGAACAATGATTTTGTATCCTGAAATTTTACTATTTGCTTATTATTTCTAGTAGCGTTCTTGTGGAGTCTTTAGGGTTTTCTATATAGAAAATCATGTCATCTGTAAAAAGTGACAGTTTGACTTCCTCATTCCCTATTTGGATGCCTTTTCTTTCTTTTGCCTGATTGCTGTAGCTAGGGCTTCCAATACTATATGAATAATAGTGTTGATAGTGGACAGCCTTGTCTTGTTCCTGATCTTAGAGGGAGAGTTTTTAGATTTTCTCCATTAAGTATGACGTTAGCTGAGGGTTTGTCATATATAGCGTTCATGATGTTTAGGTACTTTCATTCCCTACCCAGTTTATTAAGTGTTTTAATCATAAATGGATGCTGTATCTTGTCAATGCTTTGTCTGCATCTACTGATGTGATCATATGATTTTTTATGACCTTTATCCTTCATTTTGTTTATGTGGTCTATCATGTTGATCGATTTGCCTATGTTAAACCATCCCCGTGTCCCTGGGATGAAGCCCACTTGCTCATGGTATATATCTTTTTAATATGTTGCTGTATTCATTTTGCTAGTATTTAATTTAGGATTTTTGCAACTGTGTTCATGAGAGATATTAAATGAGGCTGGAGATATCACTATGTGTGACATCAACTTATACTAAAAAGCATCAATAATCAAAACAGCAAGGTAATGGAAGAAAAAAGGCACACAGGCCAATGGAACATAATTGAGAATCCAGAATTAAACCCCCATAAATATGGGGAAATAATTTTCAACAAAACAACGAAAAACATACAACAAAGAAAGAAAAGCCTCTTCAATAAATGGTGCTGGGAAAATTGGAATACCACATGCAAAAGAATGAAACTACATTGCAATATGTCACCATATACTAAAATTAACTTAAAATGGATCAAAGACCTGAATATAAGACCTGAAACAATAAATTGCATAGAAGAAAACACAGGTACTACACTCATAAACCTTGGATTTAGAAAAGATTTTATGAATTTGACCTCAAAGGCAAGAGAAGTAAAAGCAAAAACAAATGAAGGAGACTATATCAAACTAAGAAGCTTCTACACAGCAAAAGAAACTATCAAGCCAAAGAGGAGATCATCTGAACGGGAGAATATATTTGCAAACAATACCTCTGATAAGGGCCTAATTTCCAAAATATATAAAGAACTCATACAAGTCAACAATAAAAAAACAAACCATCCAATTAAAAAAATGGGCTGAGGACCCGAGCAGACATTTCTCTCAAGGAGACATACAAATGGCCAACAGACATATGAAAAGATGCTCAACTTCACTAGCTATTAGGGAAATGCAAATCAAAACTACAATAAGCTACCATCTCACACCTGTTAGAATGGCTATCATCAACAGGACAATAAGTGTTGGAGAGGATGCGAAGAAAAAGGAACCTTCATATACTGCTGGTGGGAATGTAAATTGGTACAGCCGCTATGGAAAACAGTATGGAGGTTCCTCAAAAAACTAAGAATAGAATTACCATATGACCCAGCAACCTCTCATCTGGGTATTTACCCAAAAAACTTGAAAACATTTATACACAAAGATATATGCATCCCGATGTTCATAGCAGCATTGTTTCACAGTGGCCAAGACATGGAAACCATCCCTGCCCCCACCCCCACCCCCAGTCCATAGACAAATTGTACTCCACAAAACCGGTCCCTGGCCAAAAAGGTTGAGGATCACTGTCCCTGGCCAAAAAGGTTGGGGACCACTGTCGTAGAGAATTGCTTACTTGTGTGAGGAAAAACCTTCACACATTTGGTGACTAGAAGTGTCAGAAGTGAAGTGCTCTCTGTGAAGATAAAGACAGAGGAAGGAAAGCCATATTAGGAAAGAACTGGAATTTTCCCAACATATTATGAAAAAGGTTTTTTTACCTCATTTTTTTCCTATTTTTAGTGGGAGAGATGTACCTATAACTTGTACCAGGCCTATTCTACGCCTGTGCCCTGAATGCCAGCCTCTTCTACCTCTCCACTACCTTCATGCTCTTCCTCTCCTCTCATACATGAGCTCAAGGGCCTGCCCTAACAAAAAGACATTTTTTTTCCAACCAACCCCTTCTCCACACTATTGTCCATCTCTCTTTCATTTCATTATGAAACATCTTAAAAGAACAGTCTCAGTTGCTGTTTCTTTTCTTTACCACCAATAATTTTTGGTTTCCTGTGACCCGGCTCTAAATTCTGACTTCATAGTGGCCAAATTCTTCTCTGATTTCTCGGATTGTTCTTTTTCCATTTTCTTCACTGGCAGTTTTTGTTTTCATGGTCTTCCTATTGCATTGTCCAGTGTCATGGGTTGAATTATGTCCCACCAAAAAGATGCTAATGTCCTAACCTCAGTATCTGAGAATGTGACCTTATTTGGAAATAGGGTCATTGCAGATGTAATTAGTCACACTTGAGTAGGGTGGGCCATAATCCAATCTGACTGGTGTCTTTATAAGGAGATGGTCATTGGATACAGAGGTACTCAGGGAGAATGCTATGTGACAGTGAAGGCAGAGATTGGATTTACCACCTGTAAGCCAAGAAACACTAATGACTGCTGGCTACCTCCAGAGCTAGGAAAAGACAGAGGATTTCCCTACCGGTTTTAGAGGAAGCATGGCCCTGTTGACACTTAAATTTCAGACTTCTAGCCTCCAGAATGGTAAGACAATAAGTTTCTTTGGTTTAAGCCATCCAGTTTATGATATTTTGTTATAGTAGCCCTAAGGAACCAATGCACTCAAGCAAGCACTATGGGTCTTTTCTTCTCTTAGCCTCTCCTACCACTAGGACAACTGCATCTATCTCCAAGTTTCAGAGTATTCCCCAAAATATATTCTAGCCCAGCACTCCTCCAGAGCTCCAGATTCATACTGAGCAATTTATGGACCTTATCTGGATTTCTACAGGCACCTCAGTCTCAACCTGTCTAAAATCTTATCCAGCTGTACTATTAAACCTCCTGTCCTATCTTCACTGTCCATGATCTCCATCTTGCTTGAAGAGTATCACTGACACTGCTCTCCTTCTCTGAAGCCTAAAACATGTCTTTTCTGTCCCCACTGCCATTTTCCCAGGCCAGGCTCACAACCATTCACCAACACTGGTGTCCGTGCTGTTCCTTGAACTTGCCACAGAAGTTCCTACCTAGGGGCTTTGCACTGCCTACTCCTTCTGCCTGAAATACTTTCTCCTAGAAATGTGCATGGGTAAACCCCTACACTTTATTCGAGTTTTTGCTCAAATGTTACCTTTTAAAACTGAAGCCCAAATCACCCATGGCCCTGGCATTCATGATCCACTTGGCCTACAGTATTGGTCACTTTCTAAAAGAATATATAATCTGCTTGCCTGCCTGCCTGCCTGCCTGCCTGCCTATTTATTTAGTATTACTGTCTTCCTTCATAAACCTGTACCTCGCTAGGGCTTAAATTGTTCTCTGGTGGATCCCAAACACCTAGAACAGTATCTGGCATAGAGAAGGTACTCGATAATCGTCTGCAGAATGAATTAATCTACAGGAAACTAATAGGCTTCTTAAGGGCATCCAGTCATTGGCTTCTGTCCCACTCAAAAGATTCTGGACACTACCCACAAGAAGTACAGAGACTTTTTATCTTTATTTGAAATAGTTCATGAATAAAAAGAATGATTAAAAAAAAAAAAAAAAAAACCAGTCTGGCACCATAGATATACATGTATCATCTAGCTGCTTTTCTTGCAGAATAAATGCCAGATTCACTCACTTGATAATCACAGCCATTCACGGCCTGGATGTCTCCTATCATTACCACAATGACCTCTCGTCTTACCTTTTCTCAAATTCAGGATCTAATGACTATATGTTCAGTCCATCAAAACACTTTGTGTTTTCCAAATGGCCATGTATGTTCTCATTTCTAGAATTTTACTGTTTTTTGAGAATTTGTTTCATTGTAGAGAATGCTGCCTTATTCACATAGCGAATTCCTGACAATCTCATCCTTTTTTGATAATCCTTAAATCTCAGGAACCGATTTAGATATTTCCTCCTCCATCACTTTTGATATTGATATAATAAGACCCTATCACACTGATTTGTAGACTCTCTGAGGGCAAAGCCTGTGGCTTTTCCATTTCTGTCTCCCAGCACCTCTGCAGAGGGCCTGACACATAGTAGATGTTCGACAAACATCTGTTGTAAACAGATGCTGAAATAAAAATGAATAGCTTACCACAAGGTAAAGGATTATCATCAAGCAAGAAACAAGCATGTTGAAAGAGATTTTCTACATCTATCTCTTCAGAACCATAATTCATTCTTCTGTTCAGTGGGTTTAACAAGAATCCCCCTGCCCTTGATGCTTCCTCCTACTAATTTTCCATTCACTGACCCCCTCACTCTGTTCCTTGGCCATAAATTCCACTTGTCATTTGTGTATTTGAAGTTGAGCCTAATCTCTCTTCTCAACTGCAAGACCCCTCCTGCAATTGTTATTGAATAAAGTCTTCCCTTCCATTTTAACGAGTGTTAAAATAATATTTTTAACAAGTCTCATACTAAGAACATGAATTCAATAAAATAAGAATTAAAATATGATTTAAAAAATCCATTTGTTCAACAGGTTTTTATTGTGAG
Organism: Pteropus alecto; assembly: GCF_000325575.1. Taxonomy (NCBI): domain Eukaryota; kingdom Metazoa; phylum Chordata; class Mammalia; order Chiroptera; family Pteropodidae; genus Pteropus; species Pteropus alecto. The sequence goes on along the minus strand of NW_006443569.1, from coordinate 830,712 downwards.
TCTAAGTTCCATTTATTAATCTAGGCACTGGGGAACACTGCAGTAACCAAAACATATGAAGTCTCTGCCCTCGTGGATCTTATATTTATTTAGGTAGAAGACTGTAGGCAATAAACAAATTTATAATATGTCAGGTAGTAATAGTAATAGATAACACTTATAGGACGACACTGTCCTCAAATCAGGCATTGCTCTAAAAGCTTTGCCTGTATTACTTATTTAATTCTCATGACAACTCTATGAAGCAGAGATAGTTAAAGCCCTAATTTTGCATATAAGGCAACTACAGCACAAAGAGGTTGAGTTGCTTGCCCAAAGTCACAACATAGCTAACGGATGGCGGAGCCAGGCAGTCTGGCTCTGGGGTGGTTCTCCTTGCTTCATAATATTGACTCTCTAAGTATAGTAAGGGAAGAAAAGGTCACAGATAGATATGGTGGGCAGAGAAGGCCTCTTTGATAAGGCATTATTTGAACAGAGATCTAAATGTAATGAGAAAACAGGCCATATAAATACATGGGGGAAGAATGTTCCCCCTGGAGGGTACTGAAGTGCAGAGGCTTTAGTGAATTCCTGGGACAACAAAGAAGTTAATGTGCAGGAAAGTGAACAAGAAAGAATCTGATGTGAAATGAGGCTCATGTAGCCAAGAGCCAGATCACTGAAGACTTAAAGACCAAGGCTAATATGCTATAAAAGGTAAGAAAATCGTCCCCAATTTTGTTAGAAGATATATTTTTAATACAGCTAATACCGACATTCCATTCTGTAGCCATATTTCAGTTGTTCAGCCTTACTTTGTTAAATATTAGCTTTACTGAAATATAATTCAGATTCGCAACTTGAGATATAATTCAAAATTCCCCATTTAAAGTGTATGATTCAATGGTTTTTAATATATTCAGAGATATGTGCAATTATCACTACAGTCAATTTTAGAACATTTTAGTAATCTCAAAAGAAAATCCATACCCATAGCAGTTGCCACTGAAACATTAAGCAACTACTCATCTATTTTATGTCTGTTAATTATTCCGGACATTTCATGTAAATGTGTTCTTCTGTGATTTATTTCACTTAGCGTAATGTTTTCAAGATCCATCCATGTTATAGGAGGCATCAGTATTACATCCTTTTTATGGCTGAATAAGATTCCATTATATGGATATATCTCATTTTGTTTATCCATTCACCAGCTGGTGGACATATGGGTTCTTTCAGCTTTTGGGCACTACAAATAATACTGCTATGACTATTCCCATACAAGGTTTTTGTAGATATGTTTCCATTTCTCGAGTGCAACTGCTTAGGAGTACAACTGTTGGATCATACAGTAACTCTATGTTTTTAACTATTTAAGAAACTGCAGACTGTTTTGCAAAGTGGCTGCACTTTTTTAGATTCCAATTCTTGAATTTCTGCATTATCATTTGTCATCTAACTTTGACTATTTTTTAACTAGGTTATCTGTGTTTTCATTATATATTCCTTATCAGATATATGATTTGTAAAAATTGTCTCCCTTTCTGGGGGTTGCCTTTCACTTTGTTGATAGTATCTCTTGAAATACAAAAGTTTTTATTTTGATTGAGTCCAACTTATCAATTTTTTCTTTTGTTACTGTGCTTTTGATGTCATATCTAAAAATCCATTGACAAATTAGAGGTTATAAAGAGTTACCCCTACGTTTTCTTCTAAGAATTTACAGTTTTAGCTCTTACATTTAGGTATTTGAAATTGACAAACTGATTCTAAAATTCATATGGAATTACAAGGATTCAGAAGAGCTAAAACAATCTTGAAAAAGAATAAGTTTGGAGGAGTCACATTTCCCAAATTCTAAATTTACTATACAAGAGAAACCATAATCAAGAAAATGCTTTTCTGACATAAAGACATACATATAAATCAATGGGATGGAATTTAGAGTCCAAAAATAAGCCCAGGGATCTATGATCAACTGATTTTCAACAAGGATGCCATGACTATTCAGCAGAAAAGAACAGTCTTTTCAACAAATGGTGCAGGGACAACTAGATAACCACATGTAGAAGAACTGAACTCAAAATGGATCAAAGACTTAAGAGTAGTGCCCTTATTGTGCTATATTTGGATTGATTAACTCTTTACCACCAATTTATTTTACTGTTTTCACCATTCTGATTTTCTTTATTTGGATTCATCAATTTGTTGGCTAAAGTATTCTCTCAAATGGTTTTCCAAAAGGAGTACCTAGGTCCTATATAACCCATGCTGTGTTTAAGATTTGTTTTTAAATTTGTTTTAAAATGGTCTTGAGGGAATATTGGATTTATATAAACTTGTTGGACAACATTTTCTTTACCTACCATTTTCTGGAACCAAATAAACCATTCATTTATTTAACATATATTGTTGAGTGCCTACCATATGTTGAACAATAGTGGGGAAAGCAGTGTCCCCGTCCTCATGGCTAGTCTATCCTAATAGAGAGAGATAAGCTATCAACAAAAATTATCAGTTGGTGACAAACATTATGGAAATAATGCAGGATGGATGAGGGATATCCTTAGAGACTGAACTGCAAACAGAAACATATTATCAAAAAAAAAAAAAATTCCCCACTTCAAAGTTTTTATCTCTTTTTCTTTAACTCTTAGGGTTCTTTTAAAATAATGTTCAATATAATGAAAAAGCATTAATCTGAAGATGAACAGTTCTTTCAGTTACTATTATTTATTCCTTAAATTGAAAATATCTTGTCACGAAACCCTACCCTATACTAATATGAGGGATTAAATGTTGAATAAGGTTCAAGGCAGTACAGCTCTATTTCATAATAATTTCAAAGTACATCCAAGACAAACCTCAGAGACTTCTGACCCCAAAGATCATACAAGAGAATTTTTTTAAAACCTAGAACAGAAATCACAAATACTATACTTAGAGAATACAATCAAATTCAACAATTACCTGTTGAGTGTCTAGCACCTTCAAAGCATTGTATCTAAAAAGGAATCCAATCTCATAGAGTATTCTAGCCTTTATAAATTAGATGGTACTTTAAAATAATGCCAGAAATATCTATTAATCTTACTTGGTTGTGGAAAAGTTCTTAGTGTACAGCTTATTTTGAAAAGTTGATTTTTTTTTAACCTACTTTCCAACTAACAAAGGCATGAAAGAAATAAAAATACATTTAATATGAACTGTTCCTGTCTGAATATATAGAACCTTGGTTAACACAAGACTATCTTCTACAACAGTGTTTGATAATTAAGCAAGTTTCCTAAGCTAACATACTTGTACAGGATGATTTACTGCTTAGTCATAATGTAGGTATAGAGAAAGCCACAATGATGTTATTGATTGATGATGATGATGCAATATATTTATGTGGCATCAGAACCCTACTGAGGTTTTAAATGTTATCTTACTGATATCCCTTACATCCTGTGAAGTAAAGAGAGAACACGTATTATTTTAGTTCTGCAAATTGGGAAACTGTAAATAAAATAATTTACTTAAAATTCCACAGACAAAGCATTGCCAAACCAAATGACCAGGAAGCACTCTGCCCATTAAGCCATAAATTTAGAAAGCACTTGTCATTTATATCCTACCCACTCCCCAAAAGAATCTGTGACAAAAATTAAAGCAAAACTGTCCAAATGGTAACAGCAGCAAATTCCAAGGGCATTTCTTAGAGTAAGACTTGCCAGGAATGAGGAAGCTACAAAGGACCTAACATTTTCCTTGATCATAAAATATTTGCCTTAGAATCTCAGAATAGTTAAGTTAGAATACAACAGAATTTAGCAAGTTCTTGAATTCTGAAACCTGCCTTGCAATAGGGAGGGATAAAATCATCTCAGGATAAAATCAACACCTTTCAAAGGTAAGGGAAAGCACTGCCCCTGATTAATGCTAGAGCCCATTATTTAAGCTGTTGCGCACCAAAATCCTGTTTATTATGACCCCCTTTCCAATGCTATGTTTGTCTAAGATTATTTTGCCCAAAATTTCTGATAAAGAGCCAATGTAGATATTTATATTTTGACATTTAGATATCTACTACATGTTAAAGTAAGACCTGATGATAATGTCACATAATACCCTGCACTATAGACCACATGATTAAATAAATCTTCTTTGGCTACAATTCAGCTTGTGATTAAATGGCACTTCTCTTTGAAAAAGTACAAAGCATTCGGAAGTCGATGAAATGAAAATTAATCTGGGTGTACAGCTCTACATTTTAAATTATTTATTAACCCTTTTCAGAGAATGTCCTTTGCCAAAAAGTTACAAGGTAAGCCCCTTTCATGAGACCAATAATTTAGAAAGAATTTATTAGTCATACCACACCTACTCTCTAAGCAATAGAATAAATATACTAGATTTAAAGCAGCAAAATTTCCAAAGACTTTTTCTGGGTATAGAACTCAGTGGAAATCAGGAGCTATGGAGGCCATTAAAAAAACCCCTATTCATTATGCCTCATATAAATAGCTATAGGTTACAACTTCAAAACAAGTTAAAATTTGAGATGAGAATTCAGCCATTTTTAAATTTTAAAATCACTTAGTAATTTACTATAATATTAACTAATTATAAAAATTAAAGTTTTCCTTATCTTAAGTCCTTCCAAATGATAACAGATATTATACTAGGGAACTGTGACAGCCCATGAGCTGTGACACAGGGGACTTGTACATGGACTGTACCCTCTAGGGTTGGTCCAAAATTGTTTTTCACTGCAGCTTTCCGAAATAGCGCTGGGCCTCATGGCTGATACCAAACTTCTAGACTTCTGGTACTGCCACCCTGGAACAGGAAAAGAAATCCTGAACACTTCATCCACTGACATTTCTCAAAATTATGTGGAGAAAGTGCAAGAGTGATAGAAATAAGAACTGTGGGATAAAATAGCAAAGAATACAAAGACAGACCATAATTTCAAGGAAGTTTTAAATGGGTTTCTGGTGTTTGGATTTAATACTGCTCTTTAGAAAATTATTTCAGCTAATGTTTGACATTTGCTGCTGAAAACTGTCTATAAAATACAGCAACTGGAATTAAACTAATAAAATCTTACAGTTTCAATCCACAGATTTAATAATTAGATAACGGTGATTTGCAAAGAGTATATAGATAGTTTATAAGTAAGTGAGAGCTTCTAAGGTACTTAGAAAGTACTTACGGGTGCTTATAAACAAAGTTCTGTTTTAAGTAGTTTGAACATTCTTGCTAAAGTCTCGTTTGCACTATTAGTTTGCTTAGTGGAATTTTTTTTCAGAGACTGTTGCGGTGAGTTTTAATAAGCCCTGTTCTGGAATTGCTCAAATCCTGACTCAATTAGGCCTGGATTAATAAGGTTTTAAATTACCTCAAAACACAAGGCCTTGTGCAAGATGTTAAGAATCACTAGGATTCAGGGAATTCAACTGTATGGTCTAAGCTAGAGGCAAGAAAATTCTCGTCAGAGTCAGTCTATCAGGGCCATTTATCCCACAGAAAACAATTGCCCCTCTATGATTTCAACTCTTTAAAAGAAAGAAGAAAGACAAATTTAGGTGGCTTAGAGTGAACAGAAATGGGAGTTAACATCCTAAATCAACTGGCATTTTGACATGTAAAATCAAGTTTAACAGTTTTTTCAGCTTATTATCTATCAGAAATTTTGGAAGACTCAGGAAATCCTAAATCATGTAGCCTATCATTCTACTCACTCTATCAGGGCCAATACTTCACTTTCTTAATCTTACATTAATCCAATTCAAATCTAACCATTGGTCTTCTCTGATCCCAAACCAAGTGTATTCGATCTCATGGAAAAAACCAGAGATATACCAACTGGCACGCAATTCTAACATGTGGCTACCAAACTCAGATGATTCCCAACTCAGCTGGATCGTCACCACTTGGCAATCTTTTTGAAGTACCAGGCTTCTTGAAATACACTCCTTCCCTTGGTTTCTGAACACCACCAACTCCTAATTCTCCTCCTACTTCCCTCATCACTCCTAACTAGGCCCTTACTGTTAACTCTTGATAGTCCCAGACACCACCGTTTTTTTTTGCCCCCATAGACCTCACTCTTTCAGACTGATTTCTTCACGTTCAATTACCACTCGATATACTAATAACTCGCAAATCCTCATCTCTAATTCAGCTATCATCTGAGCTCCAGACAAGCACATCCAGCTGCCATTAGAATAGCTCTGCCTGAACTTCTCTCACCACCATTCACCCAGTTGTACTGACAGAAACGTAGAAATCATCAAATCTATTGGCTTCAACAGTGAAGAACTGGGTTCTAAATCTCCATTCATAGCAATACATTTTATAACAATTGACATAAAATAGAATTTTTATTTAATAGGTAAACCTAAAAATTAATATTTTGATATAGTATTTTTATTTTGTTTTATTTATATATATTCTCTATATTAACTGAAAACACACTTTCAACATCATTCTACTGTGTCTGCCCACCAATAATTTTCCACCACCTTTTCCATTCTGTAACCAAAAAGTTAGCAAGGTATTTCACTTCCCCCCAAATAAATCAGTCATCACAAATTACATCACTTTGGCCTTTAATTAATTTACATGAATCCAAAATGCACAGTTTTCAATCACAGTGTTCAAAGCAGTTAGGAGACACATTTCCAGAGCATACTGCAAATATTTTGTCTTCAAATGTAGAAGTGTTTTGAGCAATATGCTTACTGTAAGTTTTATGTAAGAGGAAAATACTGGTCTGCTGCTATATAATTTCCTGTCTTATAAATTATCCTAGAGGTAGAGAAAAATTGAGAAGATAAAGGAAAGTTTCATATAGAGTAGTTTTGTACTCTTAAAAATATAATAGAAAATAACAAATTACTTTAAAATTACATAGACTGATTTGAGCAAGTTTTGATGGGGTGTAATAATTGTGTAAGCTATCCTTCGACAGCTTCAAGGTATGAAATGCAGTATGAAATGAAGTGTCTCAGATTCCCTCAGGGGTGCAATTATCCCATGAAACCACACCCTCAATACACACACACACGCAAACACGCACACCATTTTTTGGTGGGGAATACAAAGTATACTCTTCACGAAGAAACACCAGACCAAAAGCAAACAGTACCATTACAAAGAACCATGAGCTTTCCCCTAATTTAAAAACTAAGATTCTTTCACAATTCTAAGCATATGTACCTCTGGAGAATATTATCCCCTCAGCTATGTATAATGAAAAATTCTATAAGAAATTTACCCTTTAAGTTAATTAACGTCCCCTTGCTACTTGCTGTTTTTTTCATTCATATTCTCTTGATGTGAGATTATATAGCTTGGTACTGTTTCCTTACTATGTTCTCAAATTTACTTGGTGTTCTCATAAAAGGGCCTAACTTGTTTCATTTCTTGGCTTTTGAAGTTCAAAGTCATCTGCACTGTTGAAAACATCTAGCTCTTCAAAGTTAAATGGATGATTTTGGGAGGGAAATGTTCAAATAATGGTAGGATTCTCAGCAAAGCAGTTAATTCAGCTGTGCCAATGAGTATGTTCCCATTTCTTGGGTATTTGGTTACACAAATCTTTTCAGGTTCATCTGTAAATGAAATATCAAAATGTAAATGTTTATTGTAATGAATTACAAAGAAAATATACTATGACCTCGTTTTATTATTTTAATTTCAGAATATATTAAAATTATAATTTCTACTCCATTTATTTCCAAAATACTTTTTCACAATATAAATTTGTAATTCATACTTCATTTATATCTGAAATGCTTTAGAAATAAAATGTAGTAACTAGATTAGAAACCATATAATTCTTTCTCATTATTTGATTAAGAGGTTGCATATAAGTTCTTTATAAGGCAGAAACACTGTCTTGGCACTAAATTTCAGTAGAAAACTATTTTCAACATAATTTTTCCTAAATACAAATAGTCTTACTGAGATTATCTTTATTCTTGATTTAAAAATACAGTTTGATTTATAACTTTTTAAACCAATATTTCTCACACTCACCTATGATATGTTTTTCCCTTCACTAATTATGGAGTTAATATGTTATGTAATATATTTTGGAATATGCTGATATTGATCATCAATATGTCCCATGGCTCTTTCAAATCCTGCTCATCTACTCATAACTAGAGCTGAATGTCAGTTTAGTACTTAGTTTGTAGATAAGTAACTGAAATGCTATTATTCTATAATGCTGGACAAAAAGAGAAGCATATCTTATAAATAACAACTAAAAATTAAGAAACTTAGCTTGCATTTTTCACAATCTTTACCTATAGGCTAGGATAGTAGAAAATGGCTCAACTTAGAAAAATGACCGAAATATTTTACTTGAATGAATCTTAGACAAGCTAGTGCTTCATGCTCCTTCTATGAATCTTGCCAGAAGTTCTTTCAGCTCCTAAACAGGTCTAGGCATGAGCCCCAAGGCATACACATCAAGCCCCTCCACTGTGCTCACCTCAGTGTGTTAGATACCCTCATTTCCTGGTTTTATGCATGGGTTTCTGTTTTCTATCTCATTTGCTTCACTAATTGCTACATGAAAAGCAAGTTGCTGGACTGGTAACCAAGTTTGTAAAAATAAAAATAGGAAGCAAGATTAAAATGTAAGCTGTTATTACTGTCATTATTTTACATCAAGTATATCATTTAATCTTTACAATAACCCAGTAAAAGGGGTATTATTATTCTAATTTGATAAATAAGGAAAATGGTTAATTTTGTATTTCGTGCCACTTCTTGACCAAACATGCACATCTGGAAACATATTTTGGGCTTTTTATTCCCAAATTTAACTTCCCATATGTTCATTTACACATGCTGAGGACTCTATACTCTGTATTTCCTCATTGACAGTCATTCAATGAAACCATAGATAAGAAATGGCCAGCTCAAATCTCAACAGGGGAAGGACATTTTATTTACACACACACACACACACACGCACACACACACACACTCCTCTATCTAAATGAATATATACACAGCCCTTCCCAAGGGCTCCAACTAGGCCTCCAGTGAATCAGAAATTTGACAGGTGGGGCCTGCCTGGGAACCTTATAACCAATTGCTGGCAAAGCCAGAGTAGACTCCAAGACTTCCGATTTGAAATCACGGGAACTTTTTGCAATGCCACACAGATATGTTTTTAAAAAGGCAAAGGGGATATGTTCACAAATGTGTTAGACCTGAGCCCAGAGAATCTTTCGATTCTGTCTGTATCATTGATTTTAAACAGTACCCTGTAACTGTGTTCATAGCTAAGAAAGCTCATTAATCATCTAAAAGATGAGGGCTGGGTAAATATATGAACTAATTAATAGATGGCTTTTTCCCACTCAATTGTCTGATTTTCCACAACTTACCATGAATTTTTTTATATAATTAAAAAACAAAAACAAAAAACATTTCATCCTGTTGTCCATCATGACTTTAAAATCATGATGTGGAAACTGGCAGCTTTAGACATCTCATAGATGCATATAAACACAGAACATCACCATTTAATATAAGAAAGTAATCACTAGACTCCAAGATGAAGAAGATATAGAAAAACAGTCGGTGTGATCTCAGTTTTTCAAAATGTTCTGAATAATTTTAAGAAACATATTGGGGTTTTTCATTGTATTGAGAGATGAAGTGAAGATATACATATGAATATGAATATATATCAAGGCCTACAGCAGAAGAAAATCATGAGCAGGACATTTCAAATCAGAGAAGTCACTAGCCCATAAACAAATAAATGCCATCACATAGATATCAAACTGAAAAGAAGGATCTCTGTTACTGAGTATAGGAATTTTTATCTCTTGAACTAGCAGCATGATAAACTTACTTTTATATATTGCTTTTGTATCCTGCTTCTGTATCCTTACTTTTACACATTGCTTTTTGTATCCTAAAACCAAATATTTTTGTATGTCTATGCACTAACAACAAACTATTAGAAAAAAAAATTAAGAAAACAATCCCATTTAAAATTACATCAAAAAGAATAGGAAGTGAAAGATCTATACACTGAAAACTGTAAGACATTAATGAAAGAAATTAAGGACAAATGACAAAAATAAATGGAAAGATAGTCCATGCTTATGGATTCAAAAAATTAATATTGTTAAAATATTTATAGTACCCAAATCAGTCTAAATCCAGTGCCATCACTCTCTAAATTCCAATCACATTTCTCACAGAAATAGAAAAAAAAATCCCAAAATTTGAATGAAACCATAAGAATAGCCAAAGCAATCTTGAAAACAGAAGAACAAAGCTGGAGGTACCACGCTTCCTGATTTTGAACTGTATTGCAAAGCCACAGTAACCAAAGCAGTATGTTATTGTAATAAAAACAGACACAAAGATCAATGGACCAGAAAAGAGAGCCCAAAGAAAATCAACACACAAAAGAATAAAACTGGACACTTATCTTACACCATACACAAAAATCAACTCAAAATGGATTAAAGACTTAAATTTAAGACCTGAAACTGTAAAATTTCTTAGAGAAAACATAGGTGGTAATACTCTTGACATCGGTCTTGGCAATAATTTTTGGATTTGACACCAAAACCAAAGCAAAAAAAGCAAGAATAAACAAGTGAAACTATATCAAGCTAAAACGCTTCTGTAAAGCAAAGGAAACCATCAATAAAATGAAAAGACAACTTATAGAATTGGAGAAAATATTTATAAATCATATATCTGATAAATGGTTAATATCCAAAAATATATAAAGAACACACACAAACCAATAGCAAAAACAAACAAAAATAAAACAAAAAAAAAGAAAACACATGCACACACACACAAACAACACTTTTAAAAAATGGACAGAAGAACCAACCAATAAACTATTTTCCAAAGAAGGCATACAAATAGCCAACAGCTTCACAAAAGATACTCAACATCACAAATGAGATGAGAAAAATGAAAATCAAAATCACAATAATCTATCACCTCACATCTGTTAGAATCGCTGTCATCAAAAGACAAGAGAGACAAGTGTTAGCAAAGATGTGGAGAAAAGGCAACCAACACTGTACACTGTTGGTAGAAATATAAATTGGTGCAGCCACTATGAAAAACAGTATGAAAATGCCTCAAAAAATTTAAAATAAAACACAACGCAATATATAATATATACATATACATATATATATGCCTTACTGTTCAATTGTACACCTGAAAGTTACTAGATTTTGTTAACCAATGTCACCATAATAAAAAATAAATAAATAGATAGATAGATAGATGATAGATAGAATGAATGAACGAACGAACGAACTACCATATGATCCAGCAATCCCACTTTTAGGTATATACCCAAAAGAAATAAAACAGCATGTCAAAGAGATATCTGCACTCCCATGTTCACTGAAGCATTAATTCACTATAGCCAAGATATGGAAACAACCTAAATATCTATCAACAGATGAATGAATAGACATAAGACAGATAAATTCATACACGCAATGGAACATTATTCAGTCATGAGACAAAAGGAAATCTTATCATTTGCAACAACATGGATGGACCTTGAGGGCATTATGCTAAGTAAGATTAGTCGGACAAGGAAAGACAAATACTGCAAGGTCTCACCCTACATGTGAAATCTAAATAAAAATAAAACTCACAGAAACAGAGAGTAAAAGTGGTTGCCAGGGGCTTGGCAGTGGTGAGAAATATAGGGAGAGGTTGGTAAAAAGGACATAATTTCTGCTATAAAATGAATAAGGTCAGAGGATTTAATGTATAACATGGTAATTTTGGTTGGTAACACTGCATTGTATAAATAAAAAATGCTAAAAGAAAAGTGAAATATGCTAATGTTGTCACAAAAAAATTAAAAACAAAACAAAACAAAGTAGATAGAGCTGCTCTGCTGTACATGACCCACAGCAGTATATAAGGGTTCCGATTTCTCTACATCCTCACAAGCACTTGGTATTATCTATTTTTTTTGATTACAGACATCTTAGTAGGTTTAAAGTGGCATTTCACTGTGGTTATTATTTGCATTTCTCTGATGGTTAATGATGTTTTCATGTATTTATTGGCTACTAACAAGGTGTAAACACACCACTGATTTCTGTATATTGATCTTGTATCCTGAATCTTCCCTGAACTCATTTATTAGCTCTAATAATTTTTTACTGTATCCCTTAGGGTTATCTATATACAAGATAAGATTATGTCATCTGCTAAAGGAGAGAATTTACTTCTTGCATTGCAGTCTCTTATTTCTTTTTCTTGCCTAATTACTCTGGCTTGAACCTCCAGCGCAATATTGAATAGAAGTGAAGAGAGCCCACAATCTTTTCTTATTCCTTATCTTACTGGGAAAGCATCCATTCTTTTACTATTAAGTATAATGTTAGCTGTGGGTTTAATGTAGATGTCTTTTGTCAGGTTGAGTAAGTTCTCTTCTATTCCTAGTTTGTTTAGTGTTACATCATAAAAAAAGAGTTGGAGTTTTTCAAATTTCAAGTTTCTTGTTTGTCTTTTGGGAATACTATGTGATTTTTGTCCTTTTTTTCTATTGATATGCCGTAAAACATTAATCAAATTTTGTATGTTAAACCAACTTTGCATTCCTGTGCTAAGTCTCACTTGGTCATGGTATAATCCTCTTTATATCTGCTGGATTTAGTCTGTGAATACCTTGTCCAGGATTTTTGCATCTAAGAAATATTGATATGTTTTTCTTGTGAAGTCTTTATCTGGTTCTTGATATTTTAAATTACAAGTTTCATCTAAATCTTAAACTGGCAAAAGTCTAGAAAATTGCTGAGTTTGTTCATCTGACTGATACTATACATATTTATGATATTTATCCCAAGAAAATTATATTTTGAGAAATTTCCCTTGGGAATGATATAACTATACATAAAATGATTTGTGAGGTTTTCTAGGCATTATTTATACATGTCAACACTCTATATATATGTCTGAAGGGTATAATTTAGGGGAAAATACTATAAATGTACACATTTATATACCAATTATCAGAGATAAAATACAGAATACTAAACATCAAGATTTAGAAACTAAAATAATATGAAAAGTCTTATTTTTAAATACTTTCATGGTTCTACTATTTAGAGTAGACAGAATGCCTCTAATTTTTTTTTTTAGCAAAAACAAACAAAAATAAAACAAAAAAAAAGAAAACACATGCACAGAGTTTTAGCTTAACTTTGTCAAAATATTAAAATAATTATAGGTAATACATTTTACAATGATTTAATAATCATAAGAAAATACCACAATGAATTCAGATGTATATACTATTTAAAAATCAAAATCATCAGAGAGCCCCTTAATGGAAAGAACACTTAATAGAAATTCAATGGGAAAAATCATTAATATTTAAAAAATGACCCCTTTAATAGCTACAATAAATGCTTAAAGAGAAAATCTGCTAAATTAGGATGATAACAGAATTATCTGAAAATAACACATCTACTCACATAGGAAGAAATTTTGCTTAAAACATACAAAGACATATTTGTTTTCCTTAAATCACAGATGGAATGTTACTTTAAAAACTGTAAAGGCTAAGATTGAATATGTGTTTATCTACTAAGCATATCTGGAAAAATAAAACAAATGTGAAAGGCTCTAAAAAATCATTTTTCCTCTAAATTTCTTTAGCTCTTCTACCCCCAGCTGAGATGGTCTTGTGCTTCCTCCTTTGCCAGCTGTTCCCTGTGCATTTGGCTTTAATCAGGTGCAGAGCAGGAACTCAACATCCTGTTGCCTTATTCTGATTAAGAGGAGTCAAATTCTACAAATTGGCAGGTTTCTGCTTTTAGTGATTCTATTTGATGAATCATTTACTTTTAAGTATTTGAAAGGGACCATTAGTGAAGCAGCAGCCCAGCTTGTTGCTATTTTCCGGTCTATTTATAACCAGCCACTTCAAGGATCCAAATACCTTCTTTATCTACTAACTTAAAATTTAGGAATACAACAAAAAAGAAAAAAAAAAGTTAACTACCTACTATCTAAAATAATAACAGTAGTGATCAACAGCTAAGACGCTAGGTTGTAGTGGTCTTAAAACCATTAAAATATTAAATTAGCAGACTAAGAGACCATGGTGCCTTATTCCTAACAATCAACAGACATAAAGTGACTTTGTAAAGTCTGAGTCCAAAAACTCAAGGATTCAGTCTCTAGAAACAGTAAATACAGAATTAAAGCTATAAAGAGGAAAAGAGCTAAAAAATAATATAATGTGTAAGAAAGACTCTAGGGAGTATCTTAACTTGAATTCCTAAAACTCTAGTCCCAGATATAAGGCAATGAAGGTATTAGCATCTTGGAAGGGTAGAACATAGTTATATATCCACTAAGTTCCCATCCCCACCCATTCAAGAAACAGCTCCCCACTGCATCACACCACGCAGTTTGCACTCTGGAGCTCTAGTCACACTGTCAGGTGACAATAACAACGCATATAACACCCAGCTGGTGAGGTGTCAAGGAGCCAGACTTCCTCAGCTGTACCGTCTTGATTTAGAGATTGTGAAATGACAGTCTCATTAAGACTTGGCCACTGCCTCTTTCTCAACATCATTAAATCGCTAACATAGCAAGCCCAACATCAAATGGCCTTTTTGTAATCCTATTAAGCCAAAGGATGAGAAAAGCTGAACTTGAGGATGAGGAAATGCTTTTCATTGAAACGAGTTTCATATCTATTTAATGGCCTAACAGCCTCCCTAAACCTAGCTTGGCAACAGAATATGGAAAGATGATACAAACAACACATGTATACTATACCAAAACCAGGAAGATGCAAAGCCAAAAAGATAGGGAACATGAAAGTCTAAAGAAACCAAAGTGGAGCAAAATTTCTTTAAAAATTTCATTGGGGGAAGGGGAGGCTGAAAAAAATAGAAAGCAAATAAATCAGCCAAAGTATGAAGAGCAAACCTTCAAGATACTAAATGTAAATATGACACCTGCATAGAAAGCATACCTCTTGATCCCTAACAGAAAAAAGGTAATAATTTTTGTGGCATTTTTCTGGTATTCTGTATTTTTTGAGATTCACAATATAAAAAGTAGTATAGTGATGACATACATTATGTAAAATAATACAGAGCTTCGATTGTTTTTAAAATTTAAATTTTAAAAGGAAAGGAAAAATCACGAATGATATCACTTGTTAAATCTGCTAGCAATTATGTAGATTACAAAATGAAAATCACAACCACATTTAACGCAGTATAAAACTCAGCTTCTTAGCTACACAATATTTGTTATTATGTATCTACCATAGGTGCTGGTGCACAGAAACATTTTAGGCTGATACATGTATTTTTTAATTTCACTGTATATTTGACTATCTGTGAGAAAAACATTCCAAAAAAAGATAAGATTTTACTTTATATGTAAATAATTTGTCAATCAATTAGAAAGCATCATAAACAATTCTGAAGCTTTAGAATACACTAAGAGAATCCCCAAAATTCTAACCAGCTTTCCTTCTGAGAAATAATTACCCTATTCAGGCATTTGTCTTTTAAGAACTATGTGCTCTTAACATATAATTAAGAGGTTTCTTTAAAAATTATTTATAATCCACTTCTATAATTTATTTCCTTAAATACACAGATTCTGAGCCTACTTAGAAATCATGCCAGGCAATATTAACTAGGTCCTAGAATCTTAGGTGAGTGATTGTCAAACTGTGTTCCTAGAGGTGTTTCAGGCATTTTTCAAACAGCTGAGTTGAATTTCATTTTAAATTGTATTGAAAACTATATGCAAAGTCACATGTAAATTATACTAACATTTAAAATAGTGGCAGCTACCGAAATATGTACCTAGGCTATCAAATTAAATTCATTTTTATTTAGACTTCAGAATAAAGCTTCTCTTGTCATTTTTATATGTATATGGACTAATTAGTGTGGATACAAATTACAAAAGGACAGAACTTTTGTCTCTTCCTCATGATAACTATTTGTTGGATAAACAGACTGTTCTGTGCTATAATTTTCAAAATTCAAAACATAAAAACTTAGTGGAAAATGGTGAAACCTGTAGAGCACTGGCAGCAGTAAAGGTGAAACCCCTCTTCAGAGACCCTCCTGTAGCGCAGGTTACAGAAACATTCCACAGAAAGCAGAGCTGCAACACACAGAAAAATTTTCACTCCAAAGGTGAAAAATAAGAATATAAAAGATTTTCTAAGATAAGCACATTTGAAATATTCAAAGAGGTAAAATAAGGAAGCCACCAATAAAAAAAAAACGGTAGATTTTAAAGAAAGCACTAAACAGAAATTCCAAAATAGTTAGTAAAATAATAATTAAAGGTGTGAATGGATAAGATGAGAAATAGACAAAACTATTCAAAAACTAGCAATACCACCATTCAAGAGTGCAGGCAAAATTAAGACATTTTCAGACAAAAGTAGGAGTTTATAACACAACTTCACTGAAACTACCACTAAAGGACCTACTTTAACAAGAAGAAACTTAAACTCAAAAAATAGGAACAGGATGCAAGAAGTAAGGGTGAGTAAATAAATTGGTAAACATATGGATAAATCTAAACAATTGCAAGTTATATTAAAAAAAACAATAATAATTATTAATTCAGAAGATCTGCAAACAGAGCAGTATTAAATTACTGGACAATAATTGGAGCATGGGAAGCAGCATATTACACTTAAAATGTTCTGAGTAGGCAGTGAAAACTATTAATTAGGTTTAGACTTTATAAAGTATATGCCTTAAAACTGAGCATAACAGCAAAAAGGATACAAATGAGAAGTATAACTTCTAAACCAGCAACTGAAGAAAAATAAAAATTTGAAACTAACGTAGGCCAAGAATCGAAAAAAGAAGCAAAAAGGTACAAAACACATTAATGACATTGAAATAAGCAACTATATATCAGTAATAACAATAAATGAAACATTAAATTCTCGATAAAAGTGATAAACAATAAAACTGAAGTTACAAAAAGGAAATGCCTAATTATGTTTTATAAGTACATGCTGCAAACAAAAAGACAATGAATGAAATGGTTGAAAATATAAGGAACAGAAAAAGAAATCCCAGCTACTTTAAAAAAGAAAGGTGTTTCGGTAATATTAATCCTTTTTTGCTTTCACTCAGAATCATCAGCCATCAAAAAGATATGAACATCATAAACAAGGAAAAACAGATAAATCCACAGTGATAGTGAGAGATTTTAAAACTTTGTGAGATTGTAATCTTCAATACAATTATTTAGGAAAAAAAGACAAATGAGCTTAACAACTCAATTGAAGAAGAAACAGAAAAAGTACCCAAAGAAAGTAGAAGATATTAAAATTGATTGTTTTAATTTTGAAAAGAAATCTAATTTGTTTCCATTTGTATTCACATATTGCTAAACCTACAAACTAAGGTCTTAAAAAAAAAGATTGGAAGAATTCAAAAACTATCAGCTCTGTAAATCTGATGGGGTGAGGAGTGTGTGAGAGGGAGGGATATTTAATGAGTGCTTATTAAATGGCCAGGATAAAATGGTCATTTAAGGAGCTTAGAGCCTACTGAAAATATTTAGAACTCTTAAAGCATGTGTATGTGCACATACAAATGCAGACACACACATACACGAGGATTTCTTTTTGTATCTGAAAAAATGTCAAGTGTTTATTTAACTTTATACAAGCTGTTATTAGCCAAGTAAATTCAACTAACATATCACATGAGTAATGACTATGCTGGCTTAAAAGAAAGTACTTTCTATCTTGTACCTTAACCTTTGGATCTATAAATGAATGAATGAATGAATGATCATTCAAAATGAATAAAGATGCATTCCATGTAGCCAGTTGCCAGATAAAGATGTTTTCTGGCAATGTGAAAATACATTTCAAAGTGAACTTAGTATTTGGAAAGTGAAAAACAAAAAGATGGGCAAGTTCATTTTTTAATCCTAACAAAGCTATGCTGAAAATAATGCTTGCTTGAATGAATAACCATCTCTGTAAAGAAGATTTTACTAGTCACATGTTAAATTATCAAGTCTCCCTTATTCTAAAATGCTATGTTTAAAAAAAAGTTTTTAAACTATGTGGTCCTTAGAATTTTTGACATAAAATAACTTTTAAAATTAATTTTAAAATTGCTTTGCACATTTTGCTCAAGTTTTTTTTCTTTTTTAATGTAAAAGGTTTAACCCTCAGAACAATCAATTTAAGTTCAATTAGCACCGCTTAGCTGCCCAAAACAAAACAGTGCTCAAAAGGCAAAGCAAGGTCTAAGGATGAGGACCAGGTCTTGGGCCACGGATTCCTTGGGCTTTCTTCTGGCTATGTGGCTCTCTATCTCGGAGTGCAAAAAACCTCCCAACTTCTCTCAATTCAAACTCAGAAGGCCTTGGTTCCCAAGCACACACCTTCACTCCGCATTCATTAGGCTCCATTAGCTCCTTTGCCGATAGCTGGCATCATTTTTCTAGCCCTAATCCAAACATCTTCAGTATGCATTGTGAGTTTATGAAGAGGATAATAAGGACTTTTTCAAACACAAAGTCATTCGAAAAGACCTTTGCAATTTATACATGAAACATAAAAAGGTTAAATATTAATGTGTAGACAATTTTTTCTTGGTAAATGAGAATATGCTATTCAAAACCACCAGCATCTGGAGTAGTCATTTTTGTTTTCTACAACATTGGTAGAAACTTATTGTGGAAGTCAGTTTTGTTCTTTGTATGATTTGTACATGTTATCAGAAAAAATGTTTTATTTTAGCATTAATATTTCCTAAACTGCTCATAACTACTCAGTATTTCCTAGGAATTCTTCAGAAGGATCGGTTTTGATGATGCTTATGAATACATTGCAAGTGAACTTAATAGATCCAGTGTTGGTGGATGATGCAGTCAACTACCTGACCACCAGATTAAGTGGGATGTTAGTACATATTAGTCAAGTCTAAATTAGTTACTTATAAAATGGATAGTAACATCTTCATTAATTTATTGAATGTGGATGAAATCAAGAACTAGCAAATTAGTCAATAAATTTTTCCAATGAAGACTATGGACCATATAAGAAATGACAGTAATAAAGTCAAAGAAAAACAGATCAAAAATGAACAACGGCCCTAGAAACTATGGAATACACATTAACAAAAATGTAAGCAAAAACATCATGGTAAACTAGGAGCTGAAACCAGAGAATATAGTATAAATCAAGAGAATTTATTCTAAAATGACTTCATGAGATGATCCTTGTAGGTCCTTCTGAAGTTGAGGCGTTCTGGCTTAATGAAAAGAAGAACAGCGTTTGTGAGGAAAACGTAGGGCACTGGGCAAGGCTGAGGCAGGACTGGGCGAATGTTGAGCAAGGAATTTATCTAGGTCAGCTCTGCTGTGTGGAGAGAACAAGTGAAGGTGAAGGGAGGAACAAAAGGCAGACTATACAGGGAGATTAACAGGTAGAAAGCTCTGAAGTGCAGGGTTTTTTTTTTCTTCTCCTTTGATTTCTAGTATTCTCAAAAGGGAGCTTAGGTGATTTTTCTAAGGTGGAGATTGAAAAAGATGATTCTACTTGGATAGATAAGATATGCAGACATAGAGGGGGTTATTCTGTTAGGCACTGGAATAAGAATGATCAACATAATAAGTATATTTCACATATTAGTACAAACCAAAAACAGCATTTACTGACATCAGAACAAAATAAAAGAGGCAAATAAAAGAGGATTCTTCCAGAAACAAATGTAAGGAAATCAGAGGACAGCAGAGTAGATGATAGTTATTGGAAAATAAGGTAAATGGCATGTCATAATACAGACTTAACAAGTCATAAAGTTATGTTTCATAAAGTTTATGAAACGTACTTTTTATTAAAAACGGATTTTATAAGTGAAAAGTGAAAACTTCAGGAAATTATCTGCATAATCAAATTGGCTTTCTGTAGTGATAACAACTAAATGAACTTATTACCGCCGCAGTGTCCTTTTCTTCTACACTTTTGGACTCAGAAAAATTCTAGTCTCTATACTTCTTTAAGTGAAGGTTCTTAAAAACTTTGAATATTTAAGGAAAACATAGAATTACTGGCAAAAAAAAAAAAAAAATACCTCTTAAAGACAGCTACTAAAAAGGGCCCAGTTAAAGAGGTCTGACTGGTAAAACAGTATCTTACATATTTTAATAAGTTCTGCTGTAGATCTCTATTTTAGCTTCCCTTAACAAATATTTTTAAATATAAAAAGACTACTTTCATTCAAACAGAGTCTCATTCAGGTTAGTATAATTTGTTCAGCATGTGACATAGATATTGGATATAAAACACCCTTATAAGTGAAAAGCGGCACAGACAAGAGAGTAACTTAAGTTAAAATTTTATGTTTCAAGTTCTTAGTGGAGAAAAGGTACACATATTTTTAAATTCTAAATCATTTACCCTCTGCAATTATCTCTTCTACCAGAACTCCAAAATCAATTTGACTGGACTTTCATTTATGCTTTAAATAGGAAAAAAAAATGACACATTTCCAAATTTAATTAACCAAAACAAAAATTCCTAGGACACCCCATGTAATTCTGAGTGGACTAAACAATACATCTTAGTAGCCCAGGACAAAAGGTCATTTGGAAGGGATGTGCCTTTAAGGGTTTACAAAGGCTTGGTCTTTAGTCCTGTAATAAAAGAGGAAGCACATCTCAGAAAGGAAGGATGCCCACTTTAAATAAGGAAATGGGTTTGCAGGATGCACACATGCTGCTTTCTATTAATGATAAGCACAATCTACAAAAAGAGCCTCAAACTGCTTTAACTTTCATGTGGAATACCTGCAGAGAATGCCTAACATAAACAAAATGACAAGTAATAAGTCCACTTACCATTTTATTAAATGATTTATGTATTCATAATAGAGGCTAGTAAATACTGATTACTATATTCCAGTTAAGAGCTGTAATTACTGATGTGATGACTGTATGCCAGGATCAACGCCAATAATCTTTTGGAAGAGAAGCATACTTTAGAGGTTTATGAGGATAATTATGCAGGATAAGATGGCTTTGCTGTGAGATTTTTTTTTTAACCAAAGGAAATAATAAGGCAGAGATTTCTTGAGATCTTTACCATACGATTTTAAAAAATACTTTATTGTAATGTTTAATACATGTAAAGCATTTTGTTAAAGTTTGATCTCCTTTAAGACACAAAATAACTCCAATCAATATTCTAACAAATACTAATTTAAATTTAATTTTGGCTATCACCTTTAGACTTCTTCCATCTCTTTGTCTTCCTCCCCATACCCTACCCTAATCAGATATTTTTCAACTACAATAAAATTAATTACAATCCTTATTTAATTACTCAGCTGATGACTGCCCAATTTGTCGACTCGCCCCGTCTCTGATACCCTCATATTCCTTCTCATCATCTACTGATAATCCTTGGGGCTTTTGCTGTTTCTTAGCACCTCAACTAAGAATCATGCAAAAGCAGATAAATTACCTACCTAGCAAAAACTCATTACAAGTTGTCCAAAAAACTGATGATTTCCAAGAACTGTCCTGATGATGAAGAGAGACCAGATTACAAATTGCACCTTCAATTCAGCCCAATCTCTCTATACAATGTGAGTGGCGAATTTTATAAAACTGGAAAACACAACTTGCTCATTCTACAAGACTTATGTCAAGATCACATAACAGTCTGAATAAGTAGATGCCTGAGGTTCCACATGTTATCCCATCTAGAATTTTGACATCAAAATATTTCAAAGAAATATTTTAAATAAGTTACTTTAATTTCAGCATGATTTTAATTTTTGTGTCACTTTAAATTACATATTGGGGTATAGAGGAGACAGCATAAAATACTATTTTCCATGCTTCAGAGGTCCCTTCAGGATTTTAATCTGGTCCTGGTCAAACCTCTATTAAAAAACAGATTGCATGTATTTTATCTACCTGTTTAGCTGTGTTTCTCCCGCATGAGATAACAAGTATCATAAAGACAGTCCAGGCAGGTGGACAGGTTAAAGGAGGAAGGAAATGGGATGCTCACAAAGGGACCATGACAAACTCTAAGTCATTCCAATTGCACTTTCTGTACACCAGGCAAGACCTCCCCATTACTGTTGGCTACTGTCCATCTCCTCCACAAGAGTCTGTTTTTGTGGTCTGGATTTTTTTTAAATATGATTTCAAAGTAGAGAGTGAACAAGAATAAATATATTCCCAAATACTTCTTAAAGTATTTGTGAGGATGGTATGTGGGAATACCTGTGTCAAATTTGTGAAGTGTGAAAGCTGAGAAAAAGATGACTAAGGCAGTTTAATTTGGTCCTTGTAAAGCACCTAAATGATATGTTGCTGTATTTTTAATATGAAAACATTTATGGAAGCTTTATTTGTAATAGCCGAAAACTAAAAATAGTTCAGGTGTCCAACAGGTGAATGACTAAAAAGAACATGGTATTTTGTACAATGGACTACTATTCAGCAGTAAACAGGGACCATTATTGATACATACAACCATATAAACAAATCCCCAAAATATTACAAGTAAAGGAAGCCAGACACAAAAGAATAAACATTATTTGACTCCATTTATGTGAAGTTCTGGAACAGGTAAATCTATGGTGAAAGAAAAATCAGAATAGATGTTGTCTCTGGGGAGATGGAGGAGGGACTGACTGAAAAAGAGCATAAGGTGATATT
The DNA here is from genome assembly GCF_000325575.1 of Pteropus alecto. Lineage (NCBI taxonomy): Eukaryota > Metazoa > Chordata > Mammalia > Chiroptera > Pteropodidae > Pteropus > Pteropus alecto. The sequence continues at coordinate 807,993 of NW_006443569.1, read as the reverse complement.
TCATATTTCCATAGGCTTTGGGTCATTGTATATAAATTTGACATAACAAATTTTGAAACTCAAACACATGAAATGTATGGTAAAATATATGTTAGTAACCTACTCTGAATTATAAAAAAGTAAGATGGGTTGATGAGAATAGGTGGAAAAACGGATAGACCAGTCTCAATGTGGCTTCTTCTTTAAATTCTTAGTTATGGGGATTATGTTCAGTTAGTCTTCAGGCAGTACTCAGTGTTGGTTGTTCTGTAATTTAGTTGTAATTTTGATGTGGTCATGGGAGGAAGAGAACACAGTGTTTACCTAGTCTGCCATCTTGACCCTTTGCTGTTCTCCTTTCAGTATCTGAGAACTTGTAGAGAGAGGTTAAGAGAGGACACACAACTTCAAATGTTGCCCCAATCTCTCTTTTACATGGACTTGGCTCCATATATAAAATGCATATACAATGCTTTCTTATCTAAAATTTCCCCAAGGATATGAAGCAAGCAGAGTTTGTACAATAGACTTGACCACAATAAGTCTCAAAGGCCCTAATACTCTCCAGGGATCGATGACATGTGTGCAGAGAAGAATTTTTATAAGACTCACTGTAACAGTTCCCTTGGAACCATTACTTTCTGATGGAGAAAGTAATAGATATTTTGTAAAAGTAGCACATTTGCCAAAATACGTATTGGCGCCAAACGAGGCAGTGTGCATTAGACAAACATAGTAAAACTGTTGTAAAGTGTTTCACTAAAATGTGGATATACTTCAGGTCAAAACATATTACTTGAAAATGGTGATATATAGCCCACGTTTCACTAAAATGTGAAGGCCTAGAACAAGAGTATTAGCCTTGTGACTCAATACCAATACAATAACAAGGCTTTTCTCCAATTCTTTTATTATAAATGAAATCAATTTACTGTGTCAACTCTCTCACACATAAAAAATGATATTATCTTCAATACTGGGGTCACAAATTCAAAAGCCTACAGGGGCAAGCATATAACGTAAATAAGCGATGCAGGCCAGGTGTGGGCTGTGGTAAGCTCATGCAGTACTTCTCAAACTTTCATGCACATAAAGGAATCACTTTAAGTGCACATCCTCATGCAGTAGTTCCGGGATGGTGCCCAAGATCTGCATTTCTAAGAAGCTTCTTGAGAAACAATGAATGAGAGCTCTTTTCCCTTTCTGCTATTTTATCTCAAATGATGATCCCCACACAGGAATACAGCCAGGGTCAGTGTTGACCAGATTCTCAAAAGAAGCTGGAAATGCATTCATTCAACAAATATGCCAACCATGTCTATGTTCCAGGTATTCTAGGCAATGAAGATATAGCAGTGAGCCAGACAGATACAGAAGTATACCCTCAGAGTTAACTTGACAATAGTAGAGAAGCACTTAACATGATAAATAAATAAAATATATAAGCTAGTGACAAGTGCTCAGGAAAGAAGATGAAGTGAAAGAAGGATGATGTGTGTATATGTGTAAGGGAGGGGGGTGCAGAGTTTTGGAGATGGTGACCAGGGATGGTCTCACTGAGAACATGGCATTTGAGACCCTTGAAGAAGATGTAGAAGAAAGTTATGAGGATAACTGGGGTAAGAATAAAGCCAAGCTGTGAAAAGGAGTTAAAGCATTCCTCATGTGTTAAACTGGACTGGTAGGGAGGCCAGGTGGCTGAGAAGCAAAGTGAGCATGAGAAAGATTGGTAGATCATCTTAAAACCTAAATGCTTTACATGGTATCTTCCAATTTTTAAATGCTAAAAACTAGTCATATACTTAGAAAATATTCAGCCCGTAGTCATCACTTTCTGGCCTCTATAGTTTTAAGACTTTAAAAATACAATTCACATTTTAATAAAATGCTTTCCGATAAAAAAAAAAAAAAATAGGTATTTTTATCTTTACCTAATTTCTTTTAAACGCTTCAAGTATATTGAAAATATATAATTTTATAATCAGAACTTATTTTTGAAAATATGTGCATGCAAAGATCCACATAGAACAGGTGCAGAAGTATGGATCTTTCTATATCTAAGGATGGAATAAAATCTTAGCAAAAGATAATATTCAGTTGTCCTTCATCTATGAATTTGCTCTGCTTCTTCATCTGTAAGATATGAATTTCCTCTAGTTCATCATCTGTAAGATATATACTGTGAATTGCTTTTCTCGTGGTAGTTATAGGTTTGTACGGGAGACATACATCCATTCCCCAGTCTCTTTGTAATAAACGTCAAGCATTTGAAAGGAGAGCGGCCCAGGTCAAGGATGCCTTAAGAGACAGTAAATCTAATTTGCCTTTTATCTTTCTGATACAGAATCCTATAAAATTGGATATCTTAGAGCAAAATCTATAACCTTTCTCTGGTAAGTCTATAGAGTCTATATTCTAATCTCATTCTTGGTACTATCTTACTTTGCTATCTATATTTTCCAATTGTCTCATTTTCCCCTTACCAACCCTAAATTTATTTTCTCTTGGCATATTGTATGTATGATCACACTCCTTAAGTTTCCTTAAATCCTTTTCTAAAATTCTGGAATCCATTCATTCATTAAATATTTATTAAGTAAAAGGTATTGTTTTAGGTGCTCTGCATACATCAGAAAACAAAACAGAAAAAGATTCCTGTCCTTAAGGAGCTAACAAAAGTAAAAATATATATATAGACAAACAAGAAAGCAGTAACTAGTCCACAAAAAGTCTGATTTAACCAACAATATAATTAGTAGTAAGATCTCCACTCATCTTTGTAAAATTGCTAACATACTGCGAGTGGAAGTGTCTTCCACAAGGTCACAGTAAAAACAGTATCAACATTTGGAATATAATCCATCTTGACAGACACAAAACAGTTCCTCTTACTAATTTGCTATATAACTCACTGACTCCTAGAAGAAGAGAATGCAGAAAAAATTGTAACACAAATTTGGGCTTTTTCAAATTTCATTTCCAAAAATTCTAAATTAAAAATCATAAAAATGAAAGTAAAATAAATAAAACCTATGTAACATGTGGTTAAACTAAGTCAGTGGTATTTATTCAAAGGAAAGACTATATTAAATCTTGTAGTAAGTTGAATAAATAATCATGCAAGAAAAAGAAGATTGAGGGCTTTGCAATTCAAATCATTTCCATTCCTGGTTTATTTTAAATTTTTTTCATTTGTAATTTAGGCCAAGCCATACTACCAATGGAATAATTGTATAATCATTACATTAATGATTCATTAATTTATAATAATTGCTGAAAGAAACCATAAACCCAATCATGTGGTTAACAGTAAAGCACGAAGTGAGAAGTCCCCCAAGTATCATGTTATACTGCTCTTAAATTGATAAACTAGAGCAATATTTATTCCCCTCAAAAATTATCATTTTTTATGATCCATTTATTCAAAATGTCCAGAAAAGGCAAATCGAGAGAGACAGAAAGTACATTAGCAGTAGCCAGGGTGTTGAGGGGTTAGAAGAGAAATGAAGAATAACAGCTAACAGGTATGGGGTTTCTTTTGAGGGTGATGACAATGTTCTAAAATTGATTGAGATAACGGTTACGAAACTCTGTGAATATACTAAAAACAATAGAATTTTATACTTTAAATGGGTGAATTGTATGGAATGTGAATTATATTTCAATTAAAGCTGTTAGTAAAAATATACCTACCATTCTTATCTCAGGGCTGCATTTGGTCCATAGGCCATAGTTTGTCAACCACAGCAACAGTTCTCAAAGTGTTGTCTGGGAATCCCTGAGGGTGCCCAAGACACTTCAAAGGGGCTGCAAAGTCAAACGTTTTATCATAAAATACTAAGATGTTATTTTTCTCTTTCATTCTTGTATTCTCATATGTATACAATGAAGTTTTCCAGGGGCTACATGACATATGATATCGATACACAAAATGCAGAGGCAGATATGAGAATCCAAACAATTCTTCTTCCTGCCTGAAATGTGAGCATAATGCTCAAGGTGAAGCAACTACTATGAGACCATCAGGAAGAAAGTCCAAGTTAAGGATAGTTGAGAGGAAAACAGAAGCTACCACCCCTGACAACATTGTGGAATGGCTATACTATCTCTAGTCTCCTTCTTTAAGCTTCCTACTACATGAGAAAAATCAATTTCCTTACGCTGTTTTTCAAGATTCTATAACTGGCAGCTGAATAAAATTCTTTATGTTTACAGTACCACATGTCTCCAAAATTCATATATAAAACACTGTCTTCTCTCGGCTAGCCTCATACAGGTTATTCACTGTGCAGGGTAGACCTCCTTGCTGTTTCACATTGAGGCCTATCCTGCAACTGTTCTCCCCTTATGCACAAGTTTTCTTTCCTTGGTGCTTTTGAGTGCTTTGTTTGATCTGCATGGATATTCTTTCCCTCATCTTTCAAAGTTCAAAGCTCATCCATTCTCCAAGGCCAACCTAACTAATGAGTCACCTCCTTAAAAAATATGTCTCCCTTTATTTCCCAAAGAATCACCCACTATTCTTAGCTCCCACATCTGTTCCTCAAATGGTACTTAACATTTTCTATTTTATTCATTTCTGTCATATTTACTGCAGAACTTTGAACTAAATAAAAACTAAAATTTGTCAATTTTATTAATGGTACTCCCTATTATCAAGTTCTTTAGGAAATAGAAAACACCATAGCATAGAGCAAAAAAGTATTCAAAAAACCCTCACTATGAGTCATCTCATGTCTTAGGCCAGTCTGGTCTAATGGAGTGTCTCGGCCTTCAATTTATTGTGCTATTAAGAGTTAAAAGACAGTGATCTCCTTTCACCCAACTTTAATTTAATATAAGTATTTGTGTACCTAATGAAAATCAACTCAACACTTAACTCCCTTTTAAAGTCAATGAAGGAAATTAGGGAGACTTAATTAAATGGTGAATAAAGCACTTTCAAGGAGGATTTATGACCCTTCGGAGTAAAGTATTTAAGATAACAAGGTGTTGATAAATTAGGTTTTGGCTAGATAAAAATCTAAGCATATCAGTATAACAGATTATGAAGTTGTCTTTTTAAGTGGACATCCCAGGAACAAATAGCTTATTGATTCTTTAATATGTTTGCTAACTGGGAACAAAATCATTGCTTTTCAGTGTCTTTTTGCTGAACATCAGGTTGGTTAGCTATTACTACCTAGAAATCCAAGCAATGTTCATCCAACATGGGGAGGTCTGTCTCAAGGATCCCTTAGTACTTCTGTTCTAGGTTCTATACTATATATACTAGTAATGGAGATATTCCTGGCATTATCCATTATATTTGTCTATTCCAAATAAGCAGGACTCCAGGCGAAATGCCAAGAGAGTTTAAAACAACAGGATCATATATGCTGATTAATGATAATTCTTTTCCTATAAATGTCAGGAAGTAAATATAGGATATACTGAGGGCAAGCAGTTAACCTCATGAAGAGTATTCTATAGGAAAAATAAACCTTAAAAAGGGTAAAAAAAAAAAAACTGCTTTTCAGAAAGATTTCAGAGCCTTTGATATGCTAATATATCCTGTGAAACTAGCAAGGTAAGCAAATTAATATAGCCACAAATCACTAAAGGGCATTTTGAGCCATAAAATATACTTTCAGAAGTAAGGTTTGAAATAAATACCCCCTAGATGCCTCAATTTTTACTTCTCGTCTATCTGGAATTATTTTCTGGAGGCAGAAAGATATTGAGGTAAAAACATGCATGCTTGAGATTAAAACAAAACAAAACAAAAAAATCCTCAGTAGCATCATGATTATCAACATTTCTCTAATAAAAGGTAGCTCTACTTACAGTTCAAACTGTCTAGTTACCAATAATTAGTAAGCTTGGAGCTCTCACATTAATTGATCTTGCCACTCCCAATTACTTTCAATACATACATTCTGAGAGCTGTTATTTGTAAAAAGAAAAGAAGGTAGGAAAAAGATGAAAATCTGAATGGAGATTTATAAATGGTCCAAAAAGTAGGTAAACCATATTAACTTCCTACTCTGTAAAATTAGTCAAAAAGCTATGTTATGCTGAAGCAACAAAAGCCTTCAAATAAAACATTCCCACTGAAATATGTTCATCATTCACAAGTCAGGTTTTGCTCATCCTACACCCCCATGGACAAAGAAGCTGCATCCTGACACATGTTTCCATAATAATGGGTGGGGCAGCAAAAGAAACTTGGGGAAGTCAGAAAACAAATAAGCCAAGAGGTTGAATCCTATCTTGTACCTAGAACAAAAAAAAAACAAATAGCTATGACAGCATCATTGTTCAACTACATTTTAAAGAAATTTCTACAAATTAAGCTGTGATGTGACAAAGTGCCCGGATTCCCTGAAGAAGAGAATCTGATTCTCTTGGGATTTGGTTCTGCTGCTCTCTAGTGTTTACAAACACTAGAGCTGGTCTTCCCTTAACACTAAGGTCTAAAAGTTGCTAACTTGCACATTATTTCTAAATAAAATAGCCTAAAATGAAGACAAAAAGATAACAAGTAAATGAAGACAGGAAAGCAGGGAAAAGACAGAAAGCAGGGGTAGGGGGAGTGGCAGAAAAAAAGCTACTATAAGCAGTACAACAGTGATTTAGAAAAATAAATGCTTTAACCTCTCCTTGCCAAAATATATCTATAGATTACCTGCCTTGGTAAACCGTACTTTTAAAGTTAACCTTGAACCTTGAAATAAAAAGAAGGGAAAACCTGGCTCACCAAAGAACCCCTCATAAATTAAAGCCCGAGTTGGGCTCTGAGACTTTTCATTGAAGACCAACCCTCTTTCCACCCCCATCTCCTGACACAATGCTGTTTTTGTCCCCATTCCTGCATCAGCTGCACAGCACAGGGCGTACATGTTGAAAAGCAGCTGTTTGCTGACAGACTGTGAGCTGGGAAGCTAAAGCTAAGTGAAGTGGTTAACCCACATCCCTTCCTCACTGATAAAGTGCTTTGATAAGCAAGCTACACTGGCAAAAGCTAGAAAGACTGCCAGAACAGCCACTCTAAGGAATGAATGCAGGCTTGTTTAGTGAATGGTTTATGCTTTCATGTCCTTAGCATTCAGTCATGGTCCCCAATTTCCACTAGGCTGGTATGCTTCAGTGTTCTTTGAGCTTGCTGTAAGACCAAGTCTTTGATATGTCAGAGCAATACAGGGGAAAACAAATGTTAAATAAATAAATAAATAAATAAATAAATAAATAAATAAATAAATAAATAAAAACTTGCAAGGAAACATCTCTTCATACAGGTTTTTCTCAAAAGTATTCTATCTAATTCAAACTCCTACGTAGAAGCACATACAGGATTAAAGAAAACATTCCCACAGAAATACGCTCATTGGATCCAGTACTGCTCAGTAACACAGGGACATAAATTTTCTCCAACTTTTATTAACAAAATGAAATTTGAAGTTAAAAAATGTGATTAATGTGGAGTTTCAACTACTATGTACCTTTGGACATAGAGTTGCTAATCAAATGCAGAGTGCAGGGGAGACATGATTCCACACTAACCTTAACGAATACTTTTCTTCAAGAACATGTCCCTCCTTTGAATTTCTAGACTGGAGGGCTTGAATTCTGCTCACATACTTTCTCTGAGTCAAACAGTTCCTTACTACCAGAGTAAGAAGACACATCAGAAAGTATTTACCTCTTTCCACAAAGAAAAAGAAAAAAATGAGGATGATGTCAGGGCCTGGCCACTATGTCCACAAGAAGAATTAAATTAAAAGCTCAATAGTGATGATAGCTCAATGTGAATATTTATCAACATTAAGTAGTATCAAGTCACATGCATATCGTCCATTTGGGTGAAATCCTACTTAAGTGAATATAATTTTGTAAGCATGCTATTTAAGGACAGAATCAATGGGTGTATAAAAATAGAGACCAGTTACTATTCAGAACAGGTATTAGGAAACAGTTGTATGATCTATTGGACTTATTTATCAGAAAAGACTGCTCTTTAAAGCAAACATGTTAAGAACATTATTCATTTTTACATGTTCTTTACTACCAGAGATATACATTAATTTTAAAAGTAAAATATATCCACTTGTAAGAGCTGTAGGGAACTCCATGAGGTAGAATCAAACATTACAGAAAGCAATTTCACTTACAGAATTCTTGCTACTTGCATCTAAGGTGGAAGGCTGACAAATGCTCAAAAAGATATTGCCCTAGGCACAAATGGAAGTACACATATATACAAAAATATACATACATATGTATGCCTGTATAAACAGAATTTCTAATAACTGAAAGTCCTGCTATAAAGGTGAAAAAAAAAACTAGAGAAATAATATATCTAAAAGACTGTAGGCCAAAAAAAAAGGAATGAATGAAAAAAAAAAATTAAAGAAAAGAGATTATGACTACTTTAGTTGCCGTGAGAGTATGGTGCATAAAGAAAAGGACCACAAGTAACAATAAGAGCATTGATGACATTTACCTTAGACCATCTAATTAATAAGCTATTTTGCCTGGGACATTTTAAAAGAGCCATTTTGACAACAATGCCATTCTGACTGGGCTTAAAGAAAACAAACCACTGAACTTCCAACTTTTAAAACATTATCCACTAACATGTGCAAAGACAGGTGATCCCACCCCTGGTCCTCACCTTCTTATCCTTGGGCCTGGAGGAGGGTGAGAGATCAGAAGTGTAAGTAGGGATCAGGAGTGTCTTATGAACATACTGCTTAATAAATTTTTTAAACATCAATTTTAAATGTTAATATGACTTTGTAAAAATGTAGATTTGGAAACTATTAGAAAAGTTTTAGGTAAAAAGGTTAGAAAGTATGCCCAAACTAGCACTGTGGACAAAGTGAAGACAAAGAAAGTAAAGACTACCTTTAGGAAAAAAAAAGTATTCATAAGCAGAGGAGATAATATCACCCATAAATGTGATCATTTGTCCATGTGGCACATCCACATGTAGTACAGATATATATAATGTTCTATCCTATCCAACAGAATCACTTTCATGGAAGGGATATCACTTTAATGGAAGGGATATCACCCTGATCAACTAGTTAAATCTTTTTCTGAAAGACATAATAATATGAGATAACAGTGGAAAATCATGACAGAATAACTTAAATTTTAGAAGTAGTAAAGGGAAAATCAAAAAAGTTAGTTTGTTTGAATGCCTCATGTACTGACATTTACCAGTATTCCTACCTGTTCTACTTAACTTTAACAATCACTCTCTTGAGACATAAGATACATTAGAGTATGCAACAGTAAGGGAAAGTTTAGATTGTTAGAATGTATCCGCAATGGAGAGAAAATCATCTTGGACACATTTCTTCCACTTAATGTCCAATAGCTGACCTGTCATCAGCCTTCCCTATTATATCTCCTCAGTATCTCTAAAATCCACTCCTTCCTCCCTACCCGACCTAATATGAATACTTGCCACGCTGTCCCGCCCCCCGCCAACAGTAACTAGTTACCTTTATAGGATGTACATCTCTTCTCTACAACTTACAGCATAAGAATTACATGGAAAATTTATTCCAAAACAGATCTACAGGGTTTCAATTGAGATTCTAACTGAAAAAAGTCCTGCTTAGAATATAGGAAACTGAATTTTGAATATGAACCCCAGATGATTCTGAAATAGGTAGTCTTCGGAAACTATTTTGAGAAGTGCTAGCTAGAAGACTCAAACCTTCATCATTTTCAAAACAACTCATAAACATAGGAAATTTAATATTTTTAAAAGAGCCAATGGTAATGAAGCTTACTAACGATTTTATTTGCTTTTCACCTGGAGTCCCTTTTTCCCTTTTTTACATTAAAAACACTATACAGGTGATAGTAACATTTACAGACAGACACACATCCATACCTACCCCCTTCTCCCCACCACACACAAAACAAAACATTTAGATCATAATCATCCTTCACTTTTCTAAATTAATCACTCATATAACACTTTCTTTAAGTTCCCTTAGTTCACTAAAGTACTAATAAATACAATGTTATAACTAGGATAGAATTTTTGGAATTCTCTGGGGTTTGATCAAGTCTCATGGGTCAAAAAGAGCAACCTGAAGACAAAGGGGTTATTGCATAGCACAAACTTACTGCCATTACTCAACAGATTAGTCCATGGGGGCAGAGAGAATTTGTCCCACAGGGATAGCTGTCCTACTCTGTAGCTAGCTTACCTGGTTTCACAAGTTGGACATTCTTACTGTCTGAAGTCCAAAATTTTTTTGTTTCTGTGACTTAATAGGGTTCTTACAAATCTTCGCTAATTCAAGAAATCTTACAGAAAAAGTATCTAAGTATACCTCATAAAATCTTAAAGATCCTCTCCCCATTTTCATCTCAACGGTCTTAACACCTTGATAAACTGGATGGAATTAGAGAAAACCAAAGTCAGAGCTTTAGGAGCCACAGAGAGCTACAGACAGAGTAGGTAGTGTGACACTGAGCTGTCCAAAACGGAAGCCACCAACCACATGAGGCAAATGAATATTTGAAATGTGGCTACTGCCATGTTAAACAATATTTGTATATCCTAGATTAAATAATATGCTCTATTAAAATTGATTTTCCTTTTTTTTTTTTAAATGTGACTACTAGAAGATTTTAAATTACATATGCTACCCATATTATATTTCTATGGGACATTGCTAGCTTAGAATTTTAACCTATGAAACAAAAAATAAACCTATCTTTATGTGCAGCATATTGTCAAAGAAATAAAGGAATGACTATTTTTATTAGGAATGAAGAGGAATTTTCATTTAAAAGGCTAAACAGCTCTCTGTTCTGCTTCTGTAAATATGCTTGCTGCACTGGCTGTACTTGAAATTGACTAGACTCACCTTCCCTTTGCTAGTTCTGTCTAAGCAACAAATATAACTTGTTTATACCCCTAGCAACTCCCCTGCTTTGTAGCACTTTGTAGTAACTGCCGGTAGCCCATACCAACTCCCGCCCTTGCAATGCAATGTGACTACTACCTGCAACCATAGCAACTCCCGCTGCTTTGTAGCGGCCTAAGTTCAAATTACTCAACCAGGCCATGCCAAAAAGGTCTATATGTAAGGAATGCTGCAACTAAGCTCCGGGCCCATATCTTTAGAGCACTAGTTCCTCTGGGTCTGCTGACATAATAAACCTGAATTCTCCAACTCTCTGAATGCTGCTTGGTTTCTCGTTGGTCTGATTTTGGATCTTTTCCACATCAGGAATACTTCAAGTATTTCATGGTTAAATATGTTTGTTGAAACTTTTTTCATTTAAGTTTGAGACATTTTTAGCCTATAATTTTGTGTGTGTGTGTGTGTGTGTGTGTGTGTGTGTGTGTGTGTTCTCAGGCCTTTGCTAGTTTCACAATTCAATTAGGAAACATCTAACCATTTTTGGTGCTCCCCCACAAAGTTAAATGACACATGAATCATCTATTCATTAAAGGCTTTATAAAACCATCTAGAAAAAGAGCCTTTGGGGGCTATATATATTATTGTTACTGGATCTTCTGTTAATAATCTGCTTAGATTTTCTTGAATCAACTTTAATAATTTATATAATTCATATTTTTCCTGAAATTCACTAATGTTCCATATCTTCTATCATATTACATGTAATAAAATAGTTGAATAAGGTAGCACTGGCCTGCTTATTTTCTGATGTAGCTTTCACATTTGTTGTGGGAGACTGATAAAGAAATTTGAGCAGTAATTATAATACTAAAAGTATCCTCCCCAAAATCCATCATATTCCTTACATTAAATAGTAGTTTAAGGAATCAGTTTTACATTGAAGCAAAAATACTTTTCTTTTCTACTGTGTATACTCATGAGTGTGTGCAGCACACTGGCATGCTTGTATACATATAAGAATTACTAGAAAGTCTATCCTGAGTTCAAAGTTCACTTTTTAGTTATATTTGGATAAATTCCAGACACTTAAACATCAGAAGCAGCCTGAATATATACTAAAACCAATACCCAATGTACACCCTAGATTATAGTCTTATTGTAATGAACATTTGATATAATCCCCAAGAACACAAATCTTCTGGCAATTCTCTTTAGATGATCTTGAATAATTTGAGTTGTATTAAAATCTCAGCACAAAGCTCTTGTGGTAGCCCTATAAACTCAAACAACCGATCTAATTTTATGAAACAATGAACTGGAAGAATGGGGAACAGGGCATGATTACTGGGGCCCCAGAGGGATCTTTGCCTTTGTAAAAAAAAAAATTTAGCGTGAAGTTCCTCTGAAATAGCAAGTGGCTTGGCATGATTTTATTTAAACTGAAATATATTCAAGTCATTCACATAATGTTTAAGGATAAAATCATATAAAGTAAGATTATACATATTGAATACTTTTAAAATGCACTGTTATCCTATAAAGAATATTCTATCTGGCAAACTGCATCTAGTTTTAGAAAACAGGGTATCAAAGTTTGATAACTAAACTTCCATCCCAGATACTTTTAGATAAAGCTATATCAATGTTTACTAAATGCCTATACATTGTATTTACACTGAATAACAACACTAAAATCGGACGGTACATAAACTCTTAAAACTAGCATCCAATAAGTCAATGACCATTCTTCAAGTTTATACATTCTCACTTACTAATATTCTCTGATAGCCAACAGTTGATAATGAATTCAAACTGCAAAAACTAACCAACTAATCCGGTAGGCTCTTTATATGCTGTATAAGAAACCCTCCTTTACCTTGAGGTTATAAAAATATTCCACTATATGATGTTCTAGAAAATTACTTATTTTGCCCTTCACATTCAGATCTATAATTGACCTATAATTATATATCGTGTAAAGTTTTTTCCCATTTGTCCATGGAATTGACACAACATCATTTAGTGAAAAGATGAGTCACCTACATTAATACTTTGTTCCATTAGTCCAGTTCTTATTTTCAAGCCAATGCCCCAGTGTTTTAATTAATATGACCTAAGATAAATCATAATAACCAACTAAGCCATTCCTCCCACCATGATATGTTTTCTTTCAAGAGTATATTGGTTATTCTCGCCTCTTTTGCATTTCCATATAAATTTTATAATCAGTTTATCAGTTTATGTACACACTCGCACACAAACATGTGCTGGGACTGCGTATAAATCTATAGATGAATTGGGGGAGAATCTACATTTTAATGACACTGCATCTTTCCACCTATGATAGAAAGTATGGTATTACTTCCTTTTGTTTAGGCTATCTGTAATTTCCTATCAATAATATTTTTTCCTGTTGCAATATTACATATATTTATGTTTATTTGGTATTTTTCTGCTATTACAAACAATATCTTTTTAATAACAATAACTTTTTAAATATCTGTTGCTGTTGTGTTGAAATACAACTGATTTTATTCACAGTATCCAGCAATATCCTGTTATGAACTGAACTGAATGTTTGTGACTCCCACCTCCAAATTTCATACGTTGAAACCCTAACCCCAAGTATGATATTTGGAGGTAGAGCTTTAGGAGATAAACAGGTTCAGAACAAGTCACTGCAAGAATGTACCTCTGTGGTTAAGCAGATTATTTTGAGTTAAAGGCCACCAAGACCCTACAGGCTCAAGAGAAACTTCTCCCCTTCTGCCCTATAACAATCTAGAAGAATTTAAATTAGGGGCCTTGCCCATAATAAGACTCATCACTAGAAATAACTTTTTATGGCTTATATATACAGCAGGGAAAACTACTAGTTACTGAACAACTTGTTCTTCTTATCATCCTGCAATGACCTTCCTTCCCTTTAAAGCCCCAAGGCACTTTACCCCATGTTTAGCTTACAGAATGACATGTATACCTCATTTTAACTTTCTGTCCCTGAACTTCTCATGTATGTAGGAGTCTCGGACTCTCTCATGTATTTGGGGTTCCCATATTATATATGTAATTAAATTTGATTATATTCTCATGCTAATCTGTCTCATTTAGACTTAATTATTGGAACAGTGACAGGTAAAGTTTCTTTCTCCCCTACAGAGGTAATCAGGGTTAGAGGAGGTCATGAGGGCCCACATGTGGAAACCTCATCATGAGATTAGTGGCATTACAAGAAGAGATAACACAGAGCTTGCTTTCTCTCTCTCACTGTCATGTGAGGACACAGTGAGAAGGCAACTGTCTGCAAGACAGGAAAAGAGCCCTTATCAGAAACTGAATCTGCCCTGATCTTAGACTTCCAGAACTATAAGAAAATAAATTTCTGTTGTTTAAGCCACCTAGGCTACACTATTTTGTCATGGTAGCATGGAATAAGAAAGATTTTGGTGCTAAGTATGGATGGCTGCTCTAACAAATACCTAAAAATGTGGAAGTGGTTTCTTAACTGGATAATGGGTGGGGACTGGAAGAATTTTAAAGTACATTCTAAAAATATGAACATTAAGGGTGAATCTGGTAAGGTATCAGACAGGAATGAGGATCATGGTATTAGCAACAGGAGGAAAGATAATCCTTGTCATAAACTGGCAAAGAATTTGGATGAAAAGTGTTCTAGTGTTCTGTAGAAGGTAGAATTTGCTAATGATGAAAGTAAGTTTTTAGCTGAGTATATTTCTAAGCAAAATTTGGAGAAGCAACATAGTTCCTCCTGACTGCTTATGATAATATGCAAGAAGAGACAAATTAATTGAAGAAATTGTTAAGCAAAAAGAAATCAAAACCTGGATATTTGGAAAATTCTTGGCCTATCCATATTACAAATACTCAGAAAGTATGTTCTGAAGAGCTATACTATCATTCAATAAAAAGTTTATGGCATTATAAGAGCAGAAATGCTGCCAGTTTGAACTGAAGGGGATGGAGATAGGACAAAATAAAGGAAGGCTGTAAGACTTCTTGGACTGGATTTGACAGAACACAAAGATATAGTTCCACTCAGCTGTGAATACCCACGATTCTTCAAGATGCAGGAAAAATGACACCAAAGGAGATTCTAAGATCAATAGGACCACCACCTTGGTTTTAACAGGTCAGATGGCTTCTGCCCAAAGTCTTGAGGGGCAGGACCATTCTGCACAGCCATGTGGGTGGAGCCACGTGGAGCCTTGGGGGCAGGAACCAGCCCAGCAGAGGGCAAGACCCCTCCTAGAATCTCAGGGGTGATGCTGCTGCCCCAGTGAACCTAGAGGGCAGAGTTCAAACAAACAGACTTATACTTAAGTCTTGAGATTTATTGGAATTTGCCTTGCTAGGTTTTGAACTTGCTTGGGACCCATCACCTCTTTCTTCCTTCCGATTTCTCTCTTTTGGAATTGGAATGTCTATATCATGCCTCTCCCACCATGGTATTTTGGAAATGCATAGCTTATTTCATTTCACTGATTCACAGCTGGAAAGGAATTTTACTGCAAGATGGATCATACTTCAAGTCTCATTCATACCTGATTTAGATATTTAGATGAGACTTTAGAGCTGGTGCTGGAATGCGTTAAGATTTTTAGGGCTGTTGGAATAGAATGATTGTATTTTGTATGCAAGAAGGGAATGAATATCGGTGGATTAGGGATGGAATGTTATGAACTGAATGTCTGTGTCCTCCCAAAACTCTTATGTTGAAGCGCTACCCCCTAATACAATGATATTTGGAGATGAAGCCTTTGCAACTTAAGGTCAGATGAGGTCATGAGAGTGGAGCCCTCATGAATGGGGGTTGGGGGAGGATTAGTGCCCTTATAAGAAGAGCTATCACAAAGTTTGTCTCTCTCTCGCCCCACCATATGAGGACAAGGTGAGAAGTCAGCTGTCTATAAGCCAGAGAAAGAACTCTAAACAGAAACTGACCATGTGGCACCTTGATCTTGGATTTCTAGATTTCAGAACTTTGAGAAAATAAAATTTCTGTTGTTTAAGTCACCCAAACTATGGTATTTTGTTATGAGAGGTCAAGCTTAGTTGATTTATAAAATTACTTATTAATTACAATAATTTATCTATAGATTATTTTGGATTTTCCTTTGTCCACAATCGTATTTATCTGCAAATAAAAAGGGAGATTTCTCCCTTTCCAAACTTATTTTTTAATTATTTGTTTGTTTACTTATGTGTGTCACTATACTGAATAGGTCTTCCATTATAATGTTAAATAGACATGGTGCTTTTGGCCACCTTGTCTCACTTCCTATGTCGGAAAAATTTTCATATTTAAGTATAATTTCTTTGTACACTTTTTTAGCTACACTGTGCTAGGCAGACTAATCCCCTCCGCCCAAGATATCCATGTCCTAGGATTAGAAACCTGTGAATATGTTTCACCATATAGCAAAAGGGTATTTGCACGTGTAATTAAGAATCTTGAAATAGTAAGAGTGTCCTGGATTATCCATGTGGGCCCAGTATAATCACTAGGGCCCTTTTAAGTCAGGAAAGTCAGTCAGAGAAGGAAATGTGACTACAGAAGATGAGTTGGAGTGATGTAGGGCCACAAGACAAAAACTATAGGCAGTCTTTAAAAACTGGTAGCAAGAAAACAAATTCTCCCCCAGAGCCTCCAGAATAAACATAGCTTTGCTAACCTGTTTTGGACTTCTGACCTCCAAAACTGTGAGGTAATAAATTTGTGTTGTTTTAAGTCATTAAGTTTATGACAATTTCTTACAGCAGCAGTAGGAAACTAACATATACATTGTTGCATATTTTAAAATTTTCATTATTATCAAATAATTACTGCTTCTGGTAAGAAAATATATAATTTATATCTTTTATTTAAATAATGTGGTGAAATATACTAATTTATTTTAAAATATTAAATACTTGCATTCCTGAAATAAACTCAATTGGCTAATGATGTATTATTCTTATTATATATTGCTGGCTTTGGTTTGCAGTTATTTTGCTTATAATATTTTTGTATGAAAGTTCACAAGTAAGACTGGTCTGTAATGTTCTTTTCTCTTAATATTCTTGCTAACTTATACTATCAAAGTTATTCTGCTTCACAAAATGAGTTGGGGACTATTCCCTCTTTTTATATTCCCTGGAACAATATATATAAGACTGATACCACATAACTTGACCTAAGTATATATCAAGCCACATGATATATTACTTAGCTTAAGTAAGTTAATCAAGCTGTTCAATTCTTCTGTGTGTACGTATATATAAATATTTGTCTGCTTCTAACGCCATAAGGAAAGTAGGCTAAAATCTCTTACTATAGTTACAATTTGTCTACTTCCTTTTTAGTTCAATCAATTTATGCTTTATAGTTTGATGCTACGTTGTGGAGTGCAAACAAATTTATAACTTATCTTTTCCTAGGAACTGAACCTTTATCATTATGAAGGTAGTGTATCTGTAGCAGTGCTTTTTCCCTTAAAGACTTCTTTTTTTTTCCCCTGATATTCAGGAAGATTTACCCCAAAAAGTTTTATCTAACCTGGTAGTCAAAGGATGAGAAGAAAATTGTTAGATACTGGAGAAAATGTTCCAGACGACAATGAGAAGGTCCTAGAAGCAAGAGAGAATATGGCGCTTTCAAGGAACTAAAAAATTTGGAGTATCTAAAATTTGTAAGAACAACAATCTCCACCCTCCACTTCTTCCTTGCTGGCTGCCAGAGAGTCCTAATTTTGTTCTAGTATTCCTTCTGCTGTGCAGTCCAGAAACACAGTCCAGCTTGAGAAGGTAAATCATGATTGCTGCAAGCCAGTTACGATAATTCTATTTCCCTGGCCAAGGAGACATGAGAAAACTCCAGGAAAAGGTTCTCCCTTCTAATACTGAATTCATGGAAGAAAACCTGGATGTATGGAGCTATAGCAACCGTTTTGTGATAATTAGAAAACAAGCCTTAGAAAGCAAGCTAACATGATAAACCTGCCAGGCCAAAAAGATGGAAGGAGCCTCTGTCCACATTGATACCACTAACCTGGCCCTGTGCCCAGACTTCTTGTTATGCAAACTTATAAACTTTTCATTGTTGAGGGGACTTTTAGTTGGATTTTCTGTTCTTTGTACCCTGTTATATCACTTTTTGATTTTTTTTATCCCCAGTTTTAAGTCACAAGAGATTGCTGAAGAATAATTTCCAAAAATTGAATAATCTTTGCAATAAAATAGATTTTTTTACTTTTTTCCAAAACATTTATATACATATATACTTCATCATAATCCAAAATATTAGAAAATTTAAGAACAGTATCATAAAAATATATTGCCATTTTATAATCCTTAAAAATACTGGTCTTATAAGAATTCTTTTTGAAAATAAAGTTTCTTTGTTTGGTCATGATTAAGTAGAAATACAAAGAATTAAAAATAATACAAAGAAGTGAATATGATTAAATCCCAGGAACGCGAGCGCGCACACACGCGCACACACACACACACACACACCAGATGTGAACCAGCATGAGGCATTTCATAAGAATTAAGGCCTTTTGATTTTCAATGATTAGCAAGTTCAAAAACAAATTTAAATTTTTTAATTTTTCAGAAAAAATACTTTTTTCATAATTTTCCACATTCTCACTTATAACTATTAACTTTGTATAGTTGCCCTATCAAATATTTGTATTAAAATAGCTCAAATTTGAGAAAATTATAGAAGAGTGAGGTACATATTTCTACTTCAATAACATACTTACTCGAGACAAAAATTTCACAGAAGATAATTTTAAAAAATTAAAGATTGAACACAATAAGAAAAAAAAATTTTCAGGTTCGACATGACCACACACAAAAAAGCTTGATTTTGTAACCACAATCAAATAATAACTCAAAATAAAATATTTTTATTGCTAAATATGCATTGCTAATTATGTTATTATGTAAATCAAGTAAATAGCTGGGTAATTATCAAAGCAAAATAATCATAGTTCACTTTTCCTATGATTACATATACAATTTTACACAAGGGTAAATTACTTATACTATTTCATGCCCCCTGGAATTCCTTGAATAATCAAAGTTTTCTATACTGGATTTGTAAAAGCTATTATCTTTTATTAGCAAATCCAATATTGCCATATATTAAAAATTATTTCTACAAGGAACACACCAAATGTGCTCATTCAGAATTCAGAATAAATTATACTCATGAAAGACATCAAAGTGTCAAAAGGGTACATTCAGTTCTCACAGAAAACAAAAACTGTAAACCTCCATTCTAGAACTGTAAACCTCCATTCTAGCGTGTTGAGAAGCAGAAATTTCATTGTTCTTTCAACATAAAATGTAGCTTTTTTATACATCTCTCTCACTAGAAACATTTGCAGGTGTTAAAAAGCAGCCCAAAGTTAGAAATAAATGCCTATTTTTTTTAAACCACTAGCAGATAATAACTATAAATTTCAACAGCATCAACCACAGATAATATAACAAAACAAAATAACACAAAACAAGAAAAAACAAACAACAAAGCTTAAAGGTATTGGAAAGTATCCAACAGCAAGGAGATTCTAGACAGGGGCTGACACCTGAAATAAACATAAAGGAATGACTCTTAGTGAATCTCCTACTTTTCATGAATTTAGCCTAAGAGTGGGCTCCCATTTGTACCCTACGGAGGCAGAAAAACCTCCTCCAGAAAAGACACTGTCTCACTGGCTTGAAGAACCACAGGACAAAGTTTAGGGCAACCACAACTACTAGAAATGTTGGCAGGGACAGGGAATCCTAGTAAACAAAGAGACAGAGAAAACAATAAACACTTCTGTATATAAACACTGCTCAAATCTCTGCTGACATGTAAACCAGGATAAGACTAAAAGAAATGAACTGTGATTTGAGCTGTTGCCCAAAGAGTTTGCAGTTTCAATCATCTAAATTAATATTTTGCAAAAACAAAACCAAAAAAGTCAACACCATCAGGAGGAATGTAACAGAATCCAAAAAGGAAAACCTGATCCATTCTCCAAAGATAAGATATTCAAAAAAGATTTACCCTGAGATGATCCCGATGTAGACATTAGCAGACAAGGATTTTCAGGTAGCTACTGCAACTTTGATCAAGGAGGTATAGAAAAACAGAATCATGATGAATGAAAAGATCTCAGCATAATGAATGAAAAGAAATACCATCAGAGAAAAAGAACCTATTTAAGAAAGAACCATATAAAAGTTCTAGAACTATAAAACATCATATTGAAGTGAAATGGACTTTGTTAAGTAGCAAATGAGCTTAGTAGCAGATGGACATTGACAGAGTGGGTAAAGTTGAAAATAAAGCCAAAGAAAGTATAGAATCTGAGGAACGGGGCAAAGAAATATTGAACAAAAGGAAAAGACCTTAGTAACCTGTAGCACAATATTAAAACATCCCTATAATTGGGCTCCTAGAGAGGGGGGAAAAAAAAAAGAATATAGAGCTGAAGAAATAAAATACCCCAACTGAGTAAAAGTCATTAATTTACAGATTCATAAAATTCAGCAAACATCAAGCAGGAAAAATATAAAGAAAACCACACATAGGTGTGTCAGTCTAATGAAAACCAATAATAAAAAGATATTTACCTAATTGTCAGTTGGGTCACTTTATTACATGACACTCACAGTCTTCCTACATGCAGTCATGTCTGGGTATAATGACTCTGGTATCTGCACTACCCAGGATTTTGCCTCAAGGATGTAAAATTATTTTCTCTCTTTCTCAAGCAACTCATCCCTCAATCTCACAGGCAGTCATGTTAACAAGTAGGGCTAAGCTACTGATGGAGTAGAAACATTAACTTGGATTTCCTTCAGCTCATAAGTTTCTTGCCACATTATCTAAAAAGAACTAACCAGTTCTGAGCATTACATACATATATGCAGATTAAATATGAGGATAGCCAATACAGCACAGCGGTTAAATTAACAAGCTGGGTTTTGGAGTAAAACATGTGTGATTCTTAGTTTTGTGACTTTCTAGCTGTCTCGAAATCATCATCTAAAAAAACACCTACCATTATTATTCTGCTATGAAGATTAAGTGTTTAGCA
The DNA here is from genome assembly GCF_000325575.1 of Pteropus alecto. Lineage (NCBI taxonomy): Eukaryota > Metazoa > Chordata > Mammalia > Chiroptera > Pteropodidae > Pteropus > Pteropus alecto. The sequence goes on along the minus strand of NW_006443569.1, from coordinate 787,037 downwards.
CCATCCCTGGCAAATAGAAAATGCCTGATAATTAGCTGAAATTATAATCATCACAAGTAAGTTTAAAGAAGACCTCAAGGTATTTCACTTTATTAAAACGTAACAAAAATTAGCGCGTCTAATCATTAGCACTTTATAAAATAAATCCAAGACATCATTGATTGTAAAATACAATTTTATTTTATGTAAAACACAGAAAGAAATAATGTTCTCAAGTGAACTAGAACATTCTCTTGCTTGTATGTCACCTCCTGATTTCAGAGATGGTAACATGTGTACATCTTAGAATCAATGAAATAAGGCATGTATATGAACTTGTTTAAACCTCGCAAAATCCTACAAGATAAATACTAGTATCTCAATTTTTCAAATGAAGAAACTAAGGCTTACAAAGTTAAGTCACTTGCCCAGAGTCGCAGAGTTGGTAAATGGTGAGGCAAGATTCAAAGATAGGAAACCTGGCCTCCGAGTTCTTGTTATTAGCCACTGTATATTAATGACTCTGTTTTTCTTGGGTTCTGTCATTTTATTAATTTTAAATGTTCAACAATAGGGCTCAATTCTGCAGGAATGTCAGGTTGTGACTGGTGAAAAAAGAGAGCCATTCACAAGAAGATACAATGTGGTTCCTATTACTACAAAATTCCACACAAAAGACCAGTGGTTTTCAACGTTGGCTGCCCCTCAGAATCACTTCAGGTACTCTGAAAGCCAGAGATGCCAAGAAATAACCCCAGAATGACTGAGTCAGAATCTCCAAGGGTAGAGTAGAGGGATCTGCATTTCTTTTAATGCTCCAAAAGTGACTCTACTACATGACCAGCTTTGAGGACCTTATTTTTGATTATTTAATTTTTCCACCAATAATGCACACTCCATTACCTCTTACCACCAATGATTTGCACCCAGGTAATAAAACATTGACTGCATATCAACCAAAAGTATTCTGATTTAATATAATCTTCATTTAACTTCATTATGTTTTTAAATTTATTCCATGTGCATTTGGGACTACTGAGAATGGGAATCTCTGTTTCTGCATAAATGCAGCATTACCATAGAATAGTCAGTGCACGTTGAGATGATAGAAATATAACAGTGCCTAGCATGACCAAGGAAATGAAAGAAAGTGCTTTTAAAGGAAACGACATTGGTGTCTTTGTCAAACTTCCACCCTAAGTGACAAATGCTAAAACTATTCACTGGGTAATGCCTTTCCAGGCCAGTGGCCTTGCTTCCTACAGAGACAGCATTCTTATCTCAACCATAGTACACAGCAAATTTCAATGACCTGCTTCTGTTTGTGTCTCCTCCACTGAACTCTGAGCCCTTCCAGGGAAGAGACCCAATGACGGTATCTTCTCTGCATTGGTCAGTGCCAGGACACAGTAGGAACTCAACAAATAATGAATGAGTAAGTGAACAAATGAATGTTCTTTTCCCCCAGTTCATATTTCATATTTTGATGGTATACCTCAGTATCCCAGCACTGGCAACATTTTCATCCTCCTCCTAGTCAATATTTCTATTAAGCCCTCAGATCAAGTATGTCAGTGACAAAAAGCTGGAAAAAGAGGTTAACAAGTAGGACAAATAATATCCCTAAAAAAGATATCAAAGCATTAGTACCAACGTCTATATCTAACACATTTAATGAAAATGAGTATTAAGAGGCTAAACAATAAACCAAAAATAAAAACAAATTTTTATTTTGTAGAAACATCAAAGTCTAAATTACAAGTCCAACATCCTATGAGGATAGGATGTTGATGGTGTAGATTCACTGGTACACAAGCAGGAAAAAGAAAACAAAACAGATTTTAATTAACTGAAGTTCACCACATCTATAGTATGATACTGACTACCCAAAGAAGTTAATGTCATCACAACTATATATAGATTAGAAGAGGTTTCCAAAATGAAAGAGAATGGCCACTCCACCTTCTCCAGACTGGTGAGTTGTGCCTAGTTTATGAATTAAGTCAGATGTCACACCAAAAGCAAGACCTGCTTAACTGGAACAGGTTTTGTGGAAAGAGACAAAGATGGTATTGGCAGTCTCAAAACCATGCCTGAAGAAAGCTGTAAAAAAGGTCAGAAGTAATTACCTTGAAATAATGATAGACTATAATAATCATCATCATATCTGGAAAAAACTAAAGTAGAAGCTAGAGATTTAATTTGTTCTTATAATTAAAGTAAAGGTTAAAGGCAGGTAGATTATGAGCATAGGAAGAACTTTCAAATACAGCTATCTGAAAATAGAAGGTTGAAGCTTTCAAAGAGAGCTGTTGGAAGGTAGATGGACTATTTTGAAAGACAGTTAAGTCTCATATTATGAAAGATATTCAAGACTATCTCCAACCACCACATTCGATGTTACTGTAAAGGGATTTGGAGTGGGGAGATGTATGTGGAGTAGAAGCATCGAAGTCTAAATTACAAGTCCAAGTAGAGATCAAAAGACTCAAAAGAAAAGAATCTGGTTTCCATAACACTGTTGTATAAATCAAATGTATACCTAGGAGGAGACCTGATTGTCCAACCCAAGATCCATTCTGTCCACAAGAATAGAGGCAGTCACATATTTTAAAGTTGTTTTAAAGGTGCTTAATTTCAGCTCGAATTGTTGGTAGTAACATCCATTAAACATGTTCTCACGTCCAGAGTTTCCCTGAGACCAATAAGAGAGCTACATTTGAAAATTTGTAATGTATTAGAATTATTTTCTTTGAATTCGAAGCAGACTAAAAATCTGATCATTAAAATAATATTATTAAATATTGCATAGTATTATTTATAGAGTTCATTATCGTTCTTTTTAAGTAATGTTCTAGAAAATTATTCTCTTAATTATAAAATCTTAAAAATGCACTATTGCTCAAGTCCTACGGAAAAAATTATATTTCATCCTTGAGTACTTTCTAAGTTTGTTAACCTCAAATATATAATAAATTATTCTGATAGAACAAAGCTCAGAGGCACTGACCTGAAAAATCTATAGCGTGAAAAATAATGATTTTTTAAAAATAAATGGAAATAGAACTGCTCCATTTTCAGCACTATTATTAGAGCCTGGCTCTCCAATTTTTTAAAATTTACAAAATAAGCTTTAGAGATGAAATGACAATAAAAAACACAAGTTTTTCAAAATAAAAGAACCAAAGAATATGTCAGTAAAGATGAGCCTCTCTCATTTTTTCAGACTATGTTCTCAATTTTCTAAACTGTTCTCCCTAGTCAATAAAACATAGAAGTTATTTTAGTGACATAAACACTTTGATTCTACAAATAAAAAATTAACTGAGTTCATGCAACCAACCCCCCAAGCAAGGTACTTGGACAACCTGCTTCCCAGATCCTAATACTCTCTGTCCTCCTGCTCCTTAGCTCTTCATCACAATTGCTTCACTATGCTTAATCTCCATGAAAGGTAGGTAGGAGGCTTCCATGACAATAACTTTTTTCTCTTTAAATATCTGACAGGAAGCACATCTTAAATATTTTTATCTTATTTTCAAGTTCTTAATAAACACAGTTAAAAATTAACAGAAAAACAAATGAGACCAGTTTCTAAGTTCTGTGATTATCTAAAAAATTTTCACCCATTCATTCAAAAAATATTGACTGAGCACCTACTATGGGCCACCACCATTCTAAGATCCATTCTAATATAATCCATCCTAGAAGGTGCCACAGAGATAAAAATCTCTGCTTTCATGGATCTTATATTTTAGTGAGGGAAGAAGGACAATAAACAAAATAAAAATGTCAAATATATAGAGTATGTTTGATAATGGTAAATGCTATAGAGAAAAATAAGGGCAGAGAACAGATAGGTACAGGCAGACTACACATTAATCAGGGAAATGGAATACCTCCCTGAGAAAGTGATATCCAAGAAAGACCCAAAAGAAGAAAGCAAGCCGTGAAGACATCTGAAAGAAAAAGGAACAGTAGGAGGAGCATGACTGGCATGTCCAGCATCAGTAAGAAGGCCAGTGTGGCTGGCACCAAGGGATGGAGGAGGAAGTGGTAGGAAATCACAATAGAGCCAGGTAGTGCAGAACCTTATAGAACCCATCAACTGCTTGTACACTGCCTTTCTCATCTACTCATACTACACTCACTCACATTCTCTATCCCTGAACCTCTGAGTCTAGAGGCCATCGAAAAAGAAATGATTATGGAATTTTGGAAACAGAAGAAAACATTTTTCTATGGATTGGTAGTTGCCCAGAATCTATCTTCAAGTGTAGTATGTTGTTATTCTGGAAAGTGAAAATTATGTTACATATTGATCAGTATTAAAAATGCCAATCTACATTATTGAAACTATCTCTGTTGGGATGCTTATTACAGCCACAAATACAACAGGAGAAAATAGGATAAAGGAGTTGTATTGATTTAAATTCTATCTCATTAGTCATTCTTTATTATCACAGTATATTAAAATCCTTCAATGTTTCTTAACTATGAATTTTGACTCTAAGATCTATTACCATAAACCAGTACAAAGTTGTAGGTTTCTATATTTCTTAGTGCTAGAGTTTGACAGCTGAATAAAATTGAGAACTAAATGTTAATCACTAAATAGTGAGTGACTACAATTATGCCTAGATCAGCACAAGAAACCAGCGACACAATATTCCCTGCACCTAGCCCTGAAGTATCTTCACAACTGCAGTTACCTTAAGACAACAGTGCTGGGGAAGTGTCTGTAGAGCCCAAAATGAGCATCTGCTTCTTGAATCCTGAGACTTTGAAAGGTTGTGAGCAACAGTCACTCTACTTGGTCATTTTCTGCCTTCAATAAATATACAGCTGACCCTTGAACAACATGGGTTTCGACTGCACGAGTCCACTTATACACAGATTTTTTTTCAATAAACATAGAATTGGCCTTCTGTATCCTTGGGTTTTGCATCCATGGATTCAATCAGCAACGGATGAAAAATAGTATTTTCCATCTGAGGTTCAGAATCTGCAGATGTGGAGGGCTGACTAAAAGCATTGTTCTATGCCATTTTATATAAGAGACTTGAGCATCTGTAGATTTTGGTATCTGTGGGGGGGTCCTGGAATCATTCTCCTCTGGATACCAAGGAATAACTGCAGTTAAGTTTTGGGAGGGTCAAAAGTTATACATAGATTTTGGAGTGTGAGGGGGTCAACCTATCCCATGTTCAAGGGTCAACTGTAATCTATGCATTAGGAAATCTCACAGAACTATATAAGTAAGTTCAATTAAAAAAATATATTATAAATATGTTGTATGTTCTTTTGCATTGCTGTCCTAAAACATCTGCTGCTTATGGCAAAAATGGCAAAAAATTAGGAAGAAGTGTTCCATATGTTTAGGATTATTGGGACTGATGTGGCTATTCACAAAGATCCCAAGAACTGTGATAGCCATAATATCAGTCTGTAACAAAATTTAAAAAAAAATATGTTCTTAGTGCATATTCACAGAAACCATATTAAAAACTATGTGGCTGCTAAACGTCTAAGGCCAATGAAGAATATGTTAGAAGAAATCAACAGTAGAATAGATGAAGCAGAGGATCCAATCAGTGATTTGGAAGACAAGGACAAACAAACAGAGACTCATGGACATAGACAATGGATTAGTGGTTACCAGAGGATAGGGGGGAGCAAGGAGGTAGACGGGGGAAAAAATTTTAAATCATTTCTTCAATTAAAAATAAATAAATTTAAAAAAAAATGAATTTTCTGACCCTAGTTCACTTATCTATAAAATGAAGATATTAATAGCTCCTTATCACTTCTAAGGGTTAGAAGTGTCATACACGAAGCCTATAGCTCTAAATAAATTAGTTATTATTACTACCAGTTTACTTTAGAATATTTTTGGTCAGATTCTATAAACATGGTGTTTCCCCAATGAACAATAAACACAAGCTGTTACATACAAGCCCAGGACCAAAGTTTTAGGAGAATAGAGAGTTTGTCTGTCTGATTCACTGCTACCTTTTCCTTGAACAGCACAGTGTCTGGAATTTAAAAGGTTTTGAACATATATCTTTTTGACTGGAAGGAAGAAGAGAATTTTAATATACTTCAGAGATGAGATTAGCCTTATCTTTTATATTACTTCCTGCTCTAGTAATAGACTTTGATACTTCTGATATTAAAGATATCCAATAGGCAAAAGGAAGACCTTTAATTTCTTAGGGAATTCATTTGTCTAACATGGTAGAAATTTCCTGTATGTTTTCTAATTTGCAAATAAATACATGTCAAGACATTCCATACTTTGAGACTTAAAAGGCCAAGGAATCAAAAAGCACAAATATTTACAGTCATAAACACAATGGTTGTTTCTCAGAATAGAAAACTATATAAACAAACAAAAACCAAACCATAATAAAAGCTACCTAGAATTCTAGTACTACCAATAAAACCAAACTATAATAAATACTAATATATAAAATATTCAAGAAAATGGCAACTCTGTATCTAAAACCTTTATAAGGCTGGCTCTTGCAGGCATGTTCCAAATTCAGTAAAGGAGGTTGATGCCACAATGGCTGTCAGAAACATGCAAGTCAAAATACAATCCAGAGAGAACAAAGCACCCGTGGAACCCAATGTTTCAGCAGCTCTAAATAATATCCCACCTGTCATTTTGTCAAACGATTTGGCCCAGTTCCATAACAAGACAAAAGTCACTTTTGTTGCACATCAAGTGTGCTGAGAGAACAAGCTGGGAAAAGCTGTTTGAAGGTTAGAAGTATTCTGAACAGTTTAAAAAAAACAGCAATAAATAACTCATTAATGCCCTAAATTAGTGGTCAAAAATGGTCATGAATTAACAGATGATAGTAGTATAGCTACATGCTCAGGTGACAGTCAAATTAAGTTATATAAATAGGTGACTTATAAATAAATATAACAAGAATAAATAATTAATTACAGACCATGGAAAAGATAGCTTGCAAATTTAAAGCATCAACAAATGTCATCTAATGAAATGATTTTCAAAATACGAAGTAGATCTCATATTTTCCTTCACCTGAAAAGTAGACCTTGTCATAAATTATCTTTTCATATGTCAAACTGATATTTAAAAGGTAATTTAAGGAACTACTTTAGTATTCTATATTTTTAAAATGTAGTTTATCCGTTAATCACAATTGTATAAATTTAATTCCTGTATTTTTAAGTTTGTCAAAATTTATCGAAGTATTTTGAAAATGAGGAAAAGACATACCCAAGCCAAGAGAATGTTCACAAGAAACTTAAGGGGTAGGGGAGTACTAGAGGAGTAAGGAAAGGAAGGAGAAAAGAAGAAGGGTGGGGGCAGGGAGAGAAAGGAAGGGAGACAAGGTGTGAAGGAAGAGAAAGAAAAAAATATATTTTAACCAACTATACTTACATACCTCCAGGAAATTAGCTCTTTGCTGAATATTCCTCATTATTTTCCTCCCTGGGGCTGGCTGATGAAGACATTCTGTCCACAAGTTAGGGAAAGTCTGTTTTTCCCTTTCTTATGGTCCTGAACCCACCTCCCACCCCTGCAGCCCTCTCTTCCTCACAAACAATTTCTTCTAGCTTTATTATCCCCTCCTGCTCCCCATTTATCCAATTTAGGCCAAGTCTTTGAAGTTCCTCCAGCCCTGCTGCCTACATTTACACCTCCTGACACAAGTTTTGATAGTGTGTTGAGGGGTACTAGGCTAGTCAGTGTAGCTGGTGTGGGAAAAAGAAAGGTAGTCTTGCCTCAGACTGGCTTTCAGAAAAGCTAGGCTGATTTCATATCAAGTAATTCTTTAGGAATTCCACATTATTCCACTTATAGAGTGTGTTTTTGTTTTATTTTGTTTGCCAGGCCTGGTGATGGGGGGGCAGCCGACGTTCTAAGCACTTCACTTACATTTCTATGAACTTCACAATAATCCTATGAAGTAAATACCATTATTATCTCTGTGCTATAGATAAGGAAACAGGGGCACAGAAAGATTAAGTGACTTGCCCAAGGTCACAAAAGCCAGAAAGTGGCAGAGACAGGGTTTGAGCCCAGGCCATCTAGCTTCAGATCCCATGCTCTCTGCATCACTAAACCCTACACCCTGAAACTCTCTTCTCTGAAATTCTGTTTAGGGTACATAAGCAGCAAATCAAATAAGAAAGCATAACAAATAAAATTTGGGTTTAAATGATTTTCTATTAAAATTCTTAGAATATTTATTTAATTACAGATTGATACTCTGGGTGGCAGAATACGCCACCCCAAAATATACCACTTTGGCATATGGATTATTTTGAGCTGAAGGTATTTCAGATGCAAGAAGGGTATTCTGATCTCCCCTTTTCTTCCTGAAAGCAGGAGGAAAACTCCCATGTAAAAGATGCCTTCCTGATACCAGGAGGAAAGAAACATCACCAGAAATAGGGAATTGAAAGCCAAGGAATGTCTATACAAACAGACCTTGTTAAAATAACTTTTATCTTCCTTATGTTTCAGTTACTTTCACACAATTGCCTCTCTTGGTTCAAACTAGTATATAAATATTTAGCCTAGACACATTTTTGTGTCTTCATTTTCCCAAGGCAGCTCCCATGTACATGTAAAAATCTACATGCTTTTCTCCTGTTAATCTGTCTTATAGCAATTTAATTCTCAGGCCCAGCAGGAGACCCTAAAAGAACAGAGGTAAAGTTTTGCCTCCCCTACAATATAAATCATATAATAAATAGATGACAGGAAAGCAAAAATAATAAAATAAAATTATAAATTCATGAAAAATCCAGTCTCTTGAAGAGAAGATGGTGGTAATGTTACTTTACCTCTCTGGGTTTCAAAGTAGGCAGTGAAACTAATCAATCAATCATACAATTTTAAATAGCTTTGGATCAAAACAAAGAAGAGAAAATATAACATTTGACACTCATAATTATATAAATTTCCACATCTAGGAAAGGAGAGACATGATTTGACAGCAGTTAATACGTTAAAAGACCAGAGAACTTCAGTCTTTTCAGGGGAGTTGTAAAAATTTTTAAAGCTAAAAGCTACACGAGTAGAGGAATACTTTCTGGATTAGGGGAGGTATTTGCGCTGCTGGATTCTGGGAACTCATTCTGCCTAAGCAAAAGTGCAGGAGCATGGCAAGAGCACCGGAAGTATGCCAAGTGAGGAGATTCTGGATCACTGTCTGAAACAAATGAAAGGGAGGGGTATGTTTACTTATGGAAGGAGGGACAATTTATGTTTAAAGGAGAAAATTCATTCTGTGTTACTTTAGAATTAAGACTATAAATAAGTGTCCCATTTAACATATGCAAAAATTTCTCCCAAATAAGAAACACCTAACAATATCAAAGGCTGCATATAAAGTAGAAAGCTTGTAACTAGAACTATTCTACCATATTGTAGATAAAAATAATTCACTCAAAAGTTACCAAATGCCCACCATATGTACACTAGGCACTAAAGGAATCTTTGGCAATAAAAATTTATCTACTCAATTTAATGTAACGAGAAGCTCACGTTCTATTTTTTTTTAATATATAATTTTTAAACAATCACAATATACCATTTTATTTGCTATAATCATGGTATGAACAAGCAATATTTGTATAGAGGCCCTGATATATTACAATATAGCTTGAACTAGGGGAACAAGATTTTTTATAAGGTTCTTTTCAATTACATAATCAATGAAGAAAAAAAGATTATTATAAAAGTGAAAGTACATTCATATTTCAACAGGTATCACAAAATTGTTCCCAGATTACCATCTCACATTTCTGCAAAATAAGCTCATATATTAGCCAATTAATCCATAAAAATTATTGTTTTAACTCTATTGCCAACAATTTAACAAGAGGCACTTTTATATCTGATACACATTTTAAATGCTATAAAACTGGAAAATAAATGGAAAGATAAAAAATTAACACAAATTGTTACCACTCCAAGCATCTTATTTACTTCTAGTTACTTCTGCACAAGCATAAACTATAATCATAATGTCTATAATTTTTATACCCGTTTATCATCCCAATTTACAGAAAATGTTAGTCCAAAATGTTAAGTATACTTGCTATCCAAGTACACTCATGTAGGAAGTAACAGACTTAGGCAGTCTGGCTTGACAGCCATGTTCTTACCCCAACCCTATACTGCTTCTTAATGAAAAAAAGAGCTTACTCAGGGAGATTCTCGTGGACCACAACTCAAACTGTCTAGTCTTTATTAAAATATGATTTTAACTAAGAAAGTTGAAACTTAATTGTATTATGTCTTTCCTGTTGGAGAAGAAAGAGCTTTATGTTTAGTCATACACCATTCTTTAGTTGTTTATCAGATATCTATTCAGTACCTATATGAAGCCACTGTGCTCAGAACACACAGTTTTTCTGCCATGGACTTCTTTGGCAATCTATGAAGCATATGGATGCTTTTTCAGAATAATGTTTTTAAAGATACAAAATAAAATACATAAAGTTACAAAGGAAGCAAATTATATCAAAATGCCATTATTGAAATATTTTGAAAGGCAAATTTATGATATAGTAATATCTGTCTCTTATTTAAGATCCAGCAATTTGATGGAAGAAGACACAAGAGCTGAGGCTAAAAAAGCTAATAAAATATACTAACCAAAAATACATTTGCATGTATTTATAGACATTCTTAATACTGAGTACCTTTTAAAATAGATTAGCAAAGCAAAGAGAAAAGCATATGGCAAAAGTCAGATGATCTCAAAAGCCAGCTCTAAATGCACCAATGGCTTTCTAATCTGAAGGCTTTATTCAGTCCCAATTCTTTCGACTTCATTGGCATTCTTGGACCACCAAGACTCCCTGAATCTTGGCTTCTAAGACCCCACATTTACCTGTACTTTCTCCTAATTTTCCCAGTACTCCTATCTTTGCTCCTTCCATTAATTCTTTTTCCAATTTTTGAACACAGAGATGTCCGAAGGTTTCTTATCAGAGTATGCATCATAGAACCAGTGCCTTATGGAATACTACTTGGCAAGTTCTTGATTGGCTTTCCTGGTGTTCATCTCCAACTACCACATACTACAGTTACTCTTATGTCATGTTTATTCACTCTTGTCTACACACAAAAGCCATGCCCTTGCTTCAGAAATGACTCCCTTGGACTCAAAATAACATACTACCAAGCAGAGGCAAATATCACTCACTAACTTTTCCCAATGCCTTCTCTGTTCATTGTCCATATACACACAGCTTCTCATAAGAATCTGATTTTCCAGCAAGTGCACTTCAACAACTTCACATACTAGATGTTAACTAGGCCAAAACTAGAATAAAGCACAAATCCTAAACCCGTATTCAACTGCCTACAATAGCTAAATTAGAAATTTCTGAGATGCAGTGCACA